>NC_132889.1:3537782-3645282 GCF_030463535.1 Salminus brasiliensis | reverse complement strand
TGGTGATTTCACTATTTAAAGTCTTTTAAATACTGATCCCAGCATTTTTAATGTTGATTCCATACTTTAAACTGATTCAGATCTCCCAAATTTTCAGACATTTGAATGGTAATTCCAGTTACTTATACCATTATGCCATTGACATGACCATTATGCCACAGATATGACCGTGATTCCATCTTCAGTGATTTGACTCTCTTCAATGCTGATTCTTTTAAACACTGATCCCACTGCTCCTCCCATGATAGTATTTAAGACAGTAACTGCAGTCTGTTAAATGTTGATACAAACTTTTGAACAGTGATTCATATTTTTTGAACAACGATTCCAGAGTTGATTCCTTACGGTTGATACCGTATTACTGTTGATTCGTCAGGCCGGGAGGGACCTGAGAGCGTTTGTTGATTCCATACATCCACTGATTCAGACAGTGATTCAGAAGACTGATTCAGACTTCACAGCAGTTAGTCAGTAACTGCAATCTTTTAAATGTTTTGATTTTTTAAACAGCAATTTTAGGATTGTAAACACTGATTTTTGAAACACTGAACCCTTACATTGTCACTCTAGTCTATTAAACTCTGATTCCAGTTTTTTACAGTGATTCTGGACTTTTAAAATATAATTCCTTAAAATGTTGATTCCAAACTTTAAAAACAGAATTTTGATTCCAGTCTTTTAAATACTGATTCCAGTTTCCTAAACTGGGATTCCAAATATATGAATGATGATCTTTTTAACAATGTTTTAAAAAATGTTGATTCAGAGTTGAACAGTGATTCAGAGATGATTCCAGAGTTGATTCAGAGTCGATTCCAGGATTGTAATCACTGATTTTTAAAACACTGAACCTTGAACCTTGTGACTCCAGTCTATTAAACTCTGCTTCCAGGTTTTTTACAGTGATTCTGGACTTCAAATTAATTCTATTAAAGTTAAAAATGTTGATTCCAAAATTTTGAACAGTGATTCAGATTTATTTTAACACTGATTCAAAATCTTTGAATGGTGAGTCCAGTCTTTTGAGGAGTGATTCCAACCTCCTAAACTGTGATTCCAGTGTTTTAACCGGTAAACGGACGGCAGTATAAATAATCCAGCAGAACTACAGTGATAACTCCAGACTCCTAAGGGTTAACCATTTCCAGTCTACGCCGGGAAAAAGAGAGAGAGAGAGAAAGAAAGCAGTGGGGGAGGGGCCTGAGAGGGTCGGGCTGGCCATTAAGGCTGAAGGCCTAAGCACAGTGGTGGGGTATTGAGTAATTACCCTTTGACAATGCTCAGTTTTTCGCGACGGCCCGTGAAAAGAGAGCAGACAAAGGGCCGAGCGACGGAGGCTTGAAATGCGTTGTGGCAGTTTCAGTTTGTTCACAAGCAGTTCTCCGCCTGGAGCCTCGAAAGAGAGAGTGCTGAAAGAACTTCCTGGACACGCCGCTCTAAATCACCTTATTATTTCCCTCTCTCTCTCCCTCCCCCCTCATTCCAGCTCTGTCGCTGCTTTGGGGGAAGAATCGAATCAGTGTAAAATCCTTTGTTTTCGCTTTTCCATCTTTCCAAAAAGGTGAAAAAATGGGGAAAATGGAAGCCTACTGGGGGTCTGCTGTCGGGTTGAAACTATTTCAAGCACGGAAGATTTTTTCTCGCTCTTTGAGCGTTCCGGCTTCCTCACAAGTGCTTTCTTTATCTGCTCCGTGTTAGCGGGCCGAGTCTGCGGATGGGCGAGGTTGATGTGTGTTGACTGAAGTGAGCAGAAGCCGAGGCGTACGTTCTGCCAGAGATAGCTCTGCTTTGATTTTTATTTTTATCGTCAATTACATCTCCTGAGAAAAGGGGGCTCTCTTACAGTCTCTGGCTTTGCTCTGCGTGTGTGTGTGTGTGTGTGTGTGTACGTGTGTCACTGTGTGTGTTTTATTTATTTCCTGTGCATGGTTTGAAGAACAGTTCACATCCAGAGCTGCACAGTACAACTCTAAACATGAAGAACAGCTCACATGAAGGGCTGTACTTTAAAGATTTAAACTTTACTTTAAACTTTAAAGATCTGAAAGAACAGTTCACGTTCACAGTTGTATGGTCCAGCTCTAAAGATGCAGGGCATAGAAGAACAGCTCACATAAAGAGCTGCCACAATCCAGCTCTAAAGATGTAGAAGAACAGTTCACATCCAGATCTGCACAGTACAATTCTACACATGAAGAAAAGCTCACATGAAGGGTCGTACTTTAAAGATTTAATCTTTACTTTACTTTAAAAGTTAAAGATCCCGAAGAACAGTTCACATTCACAGTTGTAAGGTCCAGCTCTAAGGATGCAGGGCATAGAAGAACAGCTCACACGAAGAGCTGCACAATCCTGCTCTAAAGATGTAGAAGAACAGTTCACACCCAGAGCTGCAAAATCCAGCTCTAAAGGTCTAGAAGAACAGCTAACATCCAGAGCTGCACAGTACAACTATAAACATGAAGAACAGCTTACATGAAGGGCTGTGCAGTCCAAAGAACCATTTACGTCCACAGTTGTAAGGTTCAGCACTAAGGAAGCAGGGCATAGAAGAACAGCTCACCTGAAAAGCTGCACAATCCAGCTCCAAAGATGTAGAAGAACAGCTCACGTGACAGCTGCACAGTCCACCTCTAAGGATGCAGGACTCTATAGATCTACAAGAACAGCTCATATCCAGAGCTATAAACTCCAACTCTCTCTGCTGTGTGTGTGTGTTTGTGCATTGCTGTGTGTGTGTGTTTATTCCTTCCCTGTGTATCCCACTGGATGCTATGCCACTCTTTTAATTCCACTTGCCATTTCATCTCCCTCTCTGTCTCTCTCTCTCGCCTTTCTTCCTAAGCCTCAGTACACCGCCCGTCTGTCAGCATCTCTCTTCATCCTTATCCTCTTCCTCTGTCTCCCCCCAGCAAACGACACGGCCAACGTTCTTTGCGCGGAAGTTTGAGGCCAGCGTGAACCAGGAGATTGTGAACCAGCTGGATTCCTTCCTCTTCGGCAGCCTCCCACTAGGAACGCCAGGCCTCAGCTCTTACTGGGAGAACGTTTATGACGAAGCCGACGGCGTCCACAGCCTGAACGACGCCCTGCTCACACACTTCCACGCTTTCGCCCGCCTCGGCCTGGCCCGGGCTACCACCTCACTGCAGGGCGACTCCAGCGACAACCGCTGCAGGTCAGTACTGTCTTTTGGTGGAATTCTCAGTTTTACATGATAAATATGCTTTAAAGTCCATCTTTAATCAGCTGTGAGACAGATCACATCCACAGCTACACAGTTCCACTCTAAAGGCCTAGAAGAACAGCTTTCGTCTGGAGCTATACAGTACTACTTTAAAGAGCTAAACGAACAGCTCACATCCAAATATTTTCAGTCCAGCTCATAGATCTAGAACGCTACACACGCAGACATGTACAGTCTGACTTTAAAGATCTAGAACAGTTAACATTGAGATGTACAGTTCAGCTCAAAATGGCTAGAAGAACAGCTCACACCCAGAGCTGTATAATCCAGCTTTAAACATCTACAAGAACAGCTCACATCCAGAGCAGTGTAGTCCACCCTATAATGGCTAAAATAACAGCCCGCATCTAGAGTTGTGCTATCCAGATCTGAAGATCAGTGAGATCAGCTCACTTTCAGAGCTGCACAATCCATCTCGAAAATTCCAGAAGAGCAGCTCACATCCAGAGCTGTACAATACAACTCTAAAGATCTGAAAGAGCAGCTCACATCTAGAGCTGTATAATCCTACCTACAGTGTCCAGGAGAACAGCTTACATGCAGAACTGTATATTCTAACTTTAAACATCTATAAGAACAGCAACATAAAAAGTCTATGAGAACAGCTCACAACTAGAGCTGTATGGTCCAGCTTGCAAAGTCTAAAAGAACAGCTCATATTGCATTATCTGGAAGATCTGTAAGAACATCCAACATTCAGAGCTGCACAATCTAGCTCGAAAAAACTCCAGAAGAGCAGCTCACATCCAAAATCGCACAGTCTAAGATCTGAAAGAACAGCTCAAATCCAGAGCTCTGCAGTCCGACTTTAAAGATGTGGACGAAAAGCTCAAATCCAGACCTCACATTTAGAGTTGTACTATCCGGATCTGAATATCTATAAGAACAGCTCACATCCCGAGCTGTACTGTCCAGCTTGAAAAGTGTAAAAGAACAGCTCACATCCAGAGTTGTACTGTCCGGATCTGAAGATCTATAAGTATAGCTCACATCCCGAGCTGCACAATCCAGCTCGAAAAAACTCCGGGAGAGCAGCTCACATCCAGTCCAACTCACAGGATCTGAAAGACTTTAAAGATCTAGAAGAAGAGTTCTGATGAACTGTAAGAACAGCTCATATTCAGAGCTGTGCAGGCTGACTTTAAAGGTCTGGACGAACAGCTCAAATCCAAATGTAGCTCACATTTAAAGACCAGGAGGAACCTCTTCTAACGCATCCTGAAGATGGGAAGAACTTTTAAAAAGCTGAAACCGCCTCTTTATCGCTGTCTGGGAATTCCCAGAAGAGAACAGTGATGGAAGACAGCATTTAATTATGAATCCTGTCAAACTGATGAGACAGGGGGACGCAGTCAGTCTCTATAGAACCTTACATAACGCGACAAACAGCGCTTTAAATGCTGGTTTAAGGAACGTCAGCATAATTAGCCATGAACGGTTTAGCAGCAGTACAACAACTGCTGTCCACCTCACAGCTTCTCCCAGCTTGGAAAAAAACCCCAAACCAAACTGAGACGATAGAATGCGCTCCACTGTCCAATCAGGATGTAACGTATACACGATGTTACGGATTTAGCGAAACCTGTCCAGTAAATTAACGGAATGGTCACTTAATTGACCGCAAAAGCGTTGACACAGCGGCGCTTCTGTTTGTGAAAAGAGCTGATGTGGGAGAAGCCCCCAGTGCATTCAGACCCTAAACAGGCCTGGGTCAGTTTTCAGGAGGAAAGCCTGCCCCCCCCAAGCCAGGAGAGGCCGTGAAGGGAGGTGGAGGGTGGTTTGGGGCGGGGGTGGTTGTTGGAGGGCACAAGGAGCTGCTTGTTGCTGCTGTGGAGTGCGTGTGGGTGCAGGCGGAGGGGTGCGGGAGAGAGGGAGTTTTCTGTTTTTGGCAGGGCACTGTGACATCAGCGGTGGGAGAGGGAGGTGAGGTGTGTGAATGGAGTCTCTGTTAGTGCCCGCGTGCTGGACGACTCCCCGAGGGCCGGGCCGCTGTAAATATTTGCTGTTCTACTTGTCAGGGGGGCTGTGGAGCTCCTCCAGTCCTACTGGAATACTGATGAGCCTCCTTTCGGCACCTCCTCCTGCTGCTGCTGCTGCTGCTGCTGCTCCTCCTCCTCCGCCTGGCTTTGTATCGTTCTGTCCGCCTGCTGGGCTCAGCGGTGTGCCGTCGCTGGTGTGGCAAAACGTAGTATCTCAGAAACGGCCGGTGACTTTATAAAGGTTCTTAGTCAGTAACGTTTGGAAAGAACCAGTAAATCTTGCAAGGATTCTTCTGGGCCCAACTTTGGCCTTGCAGTCCTCATTTGCACAAGCCCTAAAAGTAGGGTCTTTAAGGACACCATAGAATGTACATTGCTTAGATGTGCTATTACAGCCTGTTCACCACCCTGTTATTTTGCCCCAGATTCTTTTTTTTAAGAACTCCTGAACCAAGAGGTCATTTCTTTTGTCAAGTACACTAGTTTATAACCAGTTCAGTGGGTACAAACCAGTTTACAGTGAAGTGGGCAGGGACTTGATGTTTCCGAATGAACCGTATACATGTGTTTCCCCTTCCCCTTACAGGTACTTTGCAATGGGACATCCTGTGTCTGTCCATATCTACTTCTTGTCTGACGAGTTCCAGGGCTACCTGGTGAGGCATCATGCCACCAATCTGGCCACCAGCAAGCTGGAGACCCTAGAGACCTGGGTCATGCCCAAGAAGTTCTTCAAATTCACCAACCCCCCCAACACCTTCAGCAGGCTGCAGTTTGCAGAGGTACGTAGTGAGAATCTGGCTAATAATTAGTAGTAATCACAGATGCTTCTGGACACACTGGCCTCTTTGTGGCATCCTGTACGAACTGAAGGGTCAGAGCATCCGTAAAACATCAGGCAGCGGTCAGTCAGTTAGTATCCACCAGACGTGCTCCAAGGAAAGACGTGCTCCAAGACAGTAACTGGGTGCCCTCATGGAGGCCCCATCTCACAATCTTACTTAAAGGACTTAAAGCTGCTAATGTCTCGGTGCGAGATACCGTGCCAGTCAAAAGTTTGGACACACCTGTTGTTGTTTTTTTAAAAAGAAGACACTGAGGACACTCGGGGACACATGGGATGATCAGCACACATTTAAACAGGTGTGTTCAAACTTTTGACTGGTACCGTATCACAGGACACTTTCAGAGGTCTTGTGGAGTCCATGCATTGACCATTCCTAGCTGTTTTGGTGGCACAGGGAGAACCTATG
Organism: Salminus brasiliensis; assembly: GCF_030463535.1. Taxonomy (NCBI): domain Eukaryota; kingdom Metazoa; phylum Chordata; class Actinopteri; order Characiformes; family Bryconidae; genus Salminus; species Salminus brasiliensis. Next base: position 3,638,803 of record NC_132889.1, on the reverse strand, counting down.
GAGGTGTATTTCTTGACCTCTGGAACCCTAGTGAGAGTGTGTGTTGGGGTGTGCTGGTTTGGAGAACGTTCCTCACGTTCCTCAGCATGGTTCCTCAAGCAGGCTGGGAGAAGAATGCTCAGGTAAAAAAGGTCCAGGTAAATCTTCTTGTGCACACTTGGATCAGAATCCCGCAGCTCTTCCCCTGCAGTGATTCATGCTCACTGCACTGAATCGCTTCATTTATTTATTATTATTATTATCACGTCTTCTCAACAGTGAAAGCACTCTGAACAGAAGTGCACAAACAAGTCAGGTGGTGTCGGTCCAGCTCATTTATGCTCTGCTCTTGGACGTTGAAGAAGTGGTTGTTGTAAAAATACAGTGGTTCTGTTGATTAAAAAAAAAAAAACAGTCGGAGAACAATGCTTGCTTTGTTCTTGCTTAACGCAGTAAAAGTGTTCTGGCGGTGTGTATATACGCGCGAGAGCTCTCGTAACGTGTGCATTGCGAAGGGGATGAGGGGGGGGGTGAGTTGGTAGGGGGGAAATTGACCTCCGAATATTATTGGTAATCTTAGTCTGCTGCACATTCTGCCTGACATCCTCCGTTAAACAACCAATAATTCAGACATTCTTCATTGATTTAGCTGTCAGCCAGCGCCGTACCTGTCATCTTGCCCTTTGGCGTAATCAGTGATTTGTCTGCCCGGAGTGCGGGGGGATAAAATAATGACTGCACGCTTTGCTGCGCCAGGTTTATCTGCTGCGAGACGAAGGGAGGGGGGCGGCTGGGGGGCGGGGGACGGGGACGCATGCTGTGTTGTGTGGAATAACACTTACAGAGACACAGGAATAACAGGGACCATTAACAGCCCGCTAGCAGCTCTGTGATGTTCCACACCTGGAAAGAGACACAGGTACAAAGGACTCTACGGCGAACGTGATACAATGAGCGGATCCACACTTCCCACAACGCTGCTGTTCCTAAGTAGCCAATCCTGTCAACTTCCTTCTTTTCACTGCTCAGGCATTTTCATGTCTGGTTCCAGAGACGAAAGATCCAGAAGAACAGTTCACACCTAGTACAGCCAGAGCTGTTCAGGCCAACCGAAAGGATCTAGAAGAACAGTTCGCGCTCAGAGCTGCACATGCAGAGCTGTCAGATGCAATTAAGATAAGACAGCTCACATACATAGGAACAGCTCACATCAAGAGCTGCTGAGTCCAACTCAAAAGATCCAGAGGAACAGTTCACATCCAGAGCTGTCAAATGTAATCGTACAGTCTGTAAGAACAGCTTAATTGAGAGCTGTACAATCTAACCCAAAATAGCTAAAGGAACAGTTCACATGCAAAGCTGTGCAATCCAACTACAACAATGCAGAATATCCAGAGCTGTATAGTTCCACCGTGAAGATCTAGAAGAACAGTTCACACCCAGATATGTACAGTCCAACTCAAAAGACCTTGAAGAACAGCTCAAATCCAGAGCTGTGCAGTCAAACTCAAGAGATTTAGAAGAACAGTTCACACCAAGAACTTCACAGTCCACCGCAAATAATCTAGAAGAACAGCTCCCAGAGCTGTCAGATGCAATTATAAGATATGTTTAAAGATATAAGTAAATAAAAATAAGAACAGCTCACATCAAGAGCTGTACAGTTCAACTCGAAAGGTCCAGAGGAACAGTTCACATCCAGAGCTGTCAAATGTAATTGTAGAGTGTGTAAGAACGAGAGCAGTACAGTCTAACCCAAACGAAAAACTGTTCTAAAAGAACAGTTCACATGCAAAGCTGGGCAATCCAACTATACTGATGCAGAATATCCAGAGCTGTATATTTCCTCCGTGACGATCTAAAAGAACAGTTCATACTCGAGCTGTACAGTCCAGCTCTAATGATCTAGAAGAACAGTTCGCATTTAGAGCTGCACTTTTTAAAGCAATAGTTGATACCAATCAGACATGACATTACAACCACCTGCCTGATGTTGTGTAGGTCCCTCTAATGTCTCCAAAACAGCTCTGGCCCATCAAGGCATGGACTCCACAAGACCTCTGAAGGTGTCCTGTGGTATCTGGCACCAAGATGTTACCAGCAAATCCTTTTAAGGCATGTTTAAGGTGGGAGGTGGGGCCAACATAGATCACATCAGTGAGCCTTGGCTGCCCGTGACCCTGTCGCCAGGTCACCAGCTGTCCTTCCCTGGAGCACTTCTGGTAGGTACTACCCTTTGCATACCGGGAAACCCCCACAAGACCAGCCCGGGTTTTGGGGATGCCCTCACCCTCTAGTCGCCTAGGTACAGATCCCACCCCTTGACAAGATGATCAGTCAATGCGAGAGGCCCAGTTTACGTCAATAGATTGTTTCACTGCACACATGACTCTGATCAGGACGGCTGGTACCAGTCGAGCTCAACCAAACCGCATCAAACCGGCATCAAACCTGGTGCCCAGTACTAGATTCTGTGTGTGTATTTGTGGCAGCGGCGGAGGCGGGTGGGAGGCCGGGAGTTATCTGGTGCCAGAACCCCGAGGCGTCTCTCTCTCTCTCTTTCTCTCTCTCTCTCTCTCGGTCTCCTACGCAAGACAACAGTCCTCCTCCTCTCCTCCACTCCTCCCCTCTCTGCCCCTCTGCTCCCCAGCCGAGCCAGCGCCTCCAGAAAACAGCGCTTGAGAAAGAAAGGGGTTTGATCGTTCGCTCTGAGAGGGGGGTCTGGGCACCAGATGAAGTTAAGTGGTTTACAGCTTCATGGCAGTGGCTTCGGGCTGTCTCTGCAGAGCACACTGGCTACTCCGGTGCTCATGGGTAATGACACCCAGGTGCGGTGGTCCAGTTTTATTCGGACTCTCTTATGCACCAGACAGCCTTGAAACGTCTTGCATCATTTATGATAATAGGGCATTGAGTTATTGATCACAAGGTTGTGAGTTTGATACCCGTGTCCTCTAAGCTGCCACTATTGGGCCCTTGAGCAAGACCCTTAACCTTCTCTGCTCCAGGTGTGCTGTAGCATGCGTGACCCTGTGCTCTGATCCGGGCTTTCGTAGATCATTGCAGAGGGCTTAAGAAAGGGTTGTGGGTTTGATGCCTATGTCTGCTAAACTTACCACTGTTGGGCTTTTGCCTGGCACTGCACTCTGACCCCAGCTTGCAAAGGTCACTACAGAAGGTTGTTGGTTTTATACCCGGGTCTACTGTTACAGTTGGAACCTTGAGCAAGTCCCTTTACCCTCTGTTTCACCGTGAGTGCCATAACATGGCTGACCCTGGCTTTCGAAGGGCAGAACAGAGGGTTTTGGGTTTGATACCCACATCTGATAACCTGCCACAGTTGGGCCCTTAAGCAAGGCCTTTAACCATTTGCTCCAGGGGTGCCGTAGCATGGCTGACATTTCTGTGGTTCGTAGAAGGGGCAGTGATGGCACGGTGGGTTGTGGGTTTGATACCCATGTCTACTAACCTGTAACTTTGAGCTTGCTTTAGGAGGTACAGATTGGGATTGACATTCTTTCAGCAACACAAATCTTGAGGATTTTAAAACATTGACAAATCAAGTTTGTTCAGATATGATGTAATTTAGTTTAGTGCTACTATTGTTGCTAATTTAATGTTCTCATTTAAGACAAGGAGCCCTGTGTAGAGCTGCTGTAATCCTTAACTCGTGAATATGATTGGAACGACTCTCCAATTCGGCTAAATTAGAAAAATGTTGGCCAATCGCGTATTTTGGCTGAAAATTGGCCGATACATAGTGGGATCTGTATTACAGTAAATCTGTATTCGGAATATTTTCAAAAATAATTTACTAAAAAGTTCCAAAATAATCAAGTTTATGCCACAAATTTCCTAAATAACTGTTACTAACTCTGAAATGGTCCGAGATGGCATTGTTTCCTTGGTCAGTGGAAAGTGTTTGGAATATGGTGTCGAAAGCTGAACGTAGCAGATAACAGAAGAACAGTCAAAACATTTGGGGGCCCTCAGATCACCAGGGGTCTTCACTCCGTCTGCCTCTGATCTTCATGCCTGCTTTCTCTCTCTTTTCCGCTCCTTGCATCAGATCGGGACTGACTGGGACGCTAAGGAGAGAATCTTCCGGAACTTTGGGAATCTGATGGGTCCGACAGACGAGCCAGTGGGGATGCAGAAGTGGGGCAAAGGGCCCAACGTGACGGTGACTGTGGTGTGGATCGACCCCACCAACGTCATCGCCGCCACCTACGACATCCTGATCGACGCGAGCGCCGAGTTCACGCACTACCGGCCCCCCCTGAACCTGCCGCTGCGACCCGGCATGTGGACGGTCCGAGTGCTGCACCACTGGAGCCCCGTGGCCGAAACACGCTTCCTCATCACGCCCCTCACCCACCACAAACACCTGCCTATCCGCCAAGGTGAGACATAGATCTAGTTTTCCTCAGTTTTCCTACATTTCCGATTCCCAGCATGATTTCCAGGGAATCTCATTTAAGGCACTTTTTTTCAGTGGGCGGTGTGGTATGATATGAATACAGATGACAAATGTGGTCAGCATTTCCATTGCAAAGTGACCCAAATCTAAGTCTGCCTTGCTAAATTTGATTACCTTATTTTCAGGTTGCCAGGTTACAGATTATTGTGTCTGTTTGAGACATCATTTTTTAAAACAAGTTAAATATATAACTCCATCAAAAATCTGTACTGTACTGTATATCAGAACAACAATTTCAGTATTTAAATTATTGAAATTTATTAAATAAAATATATTTTTTATTATTTATTTTTTTATTAAATTATTTATTAAATAAACTCATGCTGGAATAATTTTATTTAGAAATAAACTCATGCTGGAATAATTTTATTTAGGAATAAACTCATGCTGGAATAATTTTATTTAGGAATAAACTCATGCTGGAATAATTTTATTAAATAAACTCATACTGGAATAAACTCATGCTGGAATAATTTTATTTAGGAATAAACTCATGCTGGAATATTTTTGATTTAGGAATAAACTCATGCTGGAATAATTTTATTTAGAAATAAACTTATGCTGGAATATTTTTATTTATTAATAAACTCATGCTGGAATATTTTTATTTAGGAATAAACTCATGCTGGAATAATTTTATTTAGGAATAAATTCATACTGGAATAATTTTATTAAATAAACTCATACTGGAATAAACTCATGCTGGAATAATTTTATTTAGGAATAAACTCATGCTGGAATAATATTATTAAATAAACTCATGCTGGAATAATTTTATTAAATAAACTCATGCTGGAATAATTTTATTAAATAAACTCATACTGGAATAATTCATACTGGAATAAACTCATGCTGGAATCATTTTATTTAGGAATAAACACATGCTGGAATCATTTTATTAAATAAACTTATACTGGAATCATTTTATTTAGGAATAAACTAATACTGGAATAAACTGAAATTCCAGTGGAACAGATTGTCTTAGCAATAAACTCGCTAAACTAAACACACTGGAGTCAGAATCTCATTAAACACATGTAGAACACATGCACAGCATTGGGGAATGAAGCCTGCACATTACCAGGCAGTAAAAACATCCCCCTGCCAGCACTCAGCATCACTGCGGAGCTGTGCCGCCGCTCTGTGAGCTTTCTTCTTCCTGTTCTTCTTCACCCCGAGCAGATCACCCTAACATGTAGCATCGTTCCGATATTCCGCTCAGAACGCCCAGATTTACGGCTTTGATTTCCGCTTTGACTTTGCCTCCCATCAGTCTCAGGAGATTCGTTTAAAGGCAGTGACGCTCGTGTGAGAGGCGCAGTAATGTGCTCCTCAGATGTAATGATAAACTCCGTCTCTGGCGTTACCATCAGTACCTGGCTTGTGGAAAGTCGTGCTGTGTGAGGTCACCCTCACTTTGGCTCTCGGAGGCTTTGCGTAGAGCTTTGTGCTCGTTCTGCTCCATCAGCTAAATATAGGCTTGCGTGTGAGGAGTACACAAAACCTAGGTCACCTTACCCAGGAATACATTTACACTGCAATCAACTCACTTATGAATAAACCCGGAATAATCTGCACTGGAACAAAGTCAATTAGGAAAATAACCTCAAGCTGGAACAAACTCTCCTAGGTGTAAACCAAGACTGGAATACACTCATATTCGTTTCATTACATCATTAAATTAATACATTAATGCAAAAAGTAAAATGTTTACCCATCCTTTAAGGTTAATATATTTGCCCTCATGATTTGTCTAATAATGAACTGTTTATCAGTTGGTCCGTTAATTCTGAGTGAGGCCTATGTTAATCTCACACTGGAATAAACTGATGCCATAATGTAAACACACTGGCATTCAATTATTAGATAAATCCATAGATAAATTCCATTAATTCATTAACTGAAACCAGAATTAATTCATTTAGGGATATGCTTTAGGAATGAATTGGAATGATCTCACTGGAAAAATTCACCCGTTAGAAATAAATGTTCCTAATATTGGCATAAATTCTTAGCAGTGAACCTATCATGAAGTAAACTCACTGGAATAAACTGATTTAGGAATAAACTCAAACTGGAATAAACTGATTTAGTAAAACTCAAACTGGAATAAACTGATTTAGTAAAACTCAAACTGGAATAAACTGATTTAGTAAAATTCAAACTGGAATAAACTGATTTAGTAAAACTCAAACTGGAATAAACTCAAACTGGAATAAACTGATTTAGAAATAAACTCAAACTGGAATAAACTGATTTAGTAAAATTCAAACTGGAATAAACTCAAACTGGAATAAACTGATTTTGGAATAAACTGATTTGGTAAAACTCAAACTGGAATCAACTGATTTAGGAATAAACCGATTTAGTAAAACTCAAACTGGAATAAACTGATTTAGGAATAAACTCAAACTGGAATAAACTGATTTAGGAATAAACTGATTTAGTAAAACTCAAACTGGAATAAACTGATTTAGGAATAAGCTCACACTGGAATAAACTACTGAGGAATGAACTCACTGGAAAAATTAACTAATGTGAAATAAATGTTCCTAATATTGGCACAAATTCTTAGCAGTGAACCTATCATGGAGTAAACTCACTGGAGTCATGTCCTACTGGATTAAACACACTCAGGTGTAAACCTGCACTGTAAGGATTTTTATATTGCGTTCATATATTTCAGAACTTGGTTTGGACAGCATTCCGGGGGAAGTGGAAAATTGTGAACATTGAATTTTTCCCCAAATGAAACCCATCCTTTAAGGTTAATAATTTTCCCTCATGATTTGTTTAATAATGAAGTGTTAATTAGTTAGTCCGTTAGTTAATTCTGAGTGAGGTCTATGTTCGTCACCTTCAGTAAAATTGGATAATGGATAAATCTGGATCGCCAGGAGCCCTAATGAGAGCGGAGCTGTGATGGCAGGGTGCTGTTGATGTGGGAGAACATGGCTGGTAAACTGGGGATGAATCACTGTGGTGGTGTATATGATTAATGCGGCTGGCAGGCGCTTCGTCCTCCTGCTCATCGTGCCTCTGCACCCACAGCTAATTAAAGTTTATGCAGTGCCTTTATGCAGCCCTGGCCAGCTGCGTGAAGGCTGCCGGCTCGGCGTACGCACCGGCTGCCCTCACACAGGGAACGTTTTGCATGGTCAGTGAGGGTATGTCAGGGTTGCGGTCAGGAAAGTGCAGAGTGGGAAAGGGGTCATGATTACCAGCGTTTCACATGGTCAGACGTGCTACTGGCTCTTTCAGTAGAACCTCTAACCAACACCTCTAATTCCAAACTTTACAGGAACATACCAGACGATTTGATTTCCAGTTTTCCTGTTACAGAGTCAATCAGCCGAGACCTGTTCGCTGTCCAAAGTCCTTACAAGTTAGCATCAAAGAGACTGGTTTCTCAGCTTGCATCAAGATGTTGAGTATTCTTGCGATGGACTGGCACTCCATCCAGGCAGAATTCCTGCCTTGCACCCAGTGATTCCGGGAAGGCACCCGGGTCTCCAACAGTGAGGGCATATCAGGCTTGTGTTCAGGAATGGTCACGATTCCCAGCATTTCACACTGTCTGAGATTCCACTTGCTCTTTTAGTAGAACACATTACCTCGTATCCAGACTTTTACAGAAACACTCCAGTAGAAAATTCAAATTTTCACAATTTTTCTGTTACGTAGTCAATCAGCCAAGATGTGTTTGGTGTCCAAATGCAGTTTTCCATTCTAGAGAAATGCAGTTTTCCATTTTAGGGAATTGCAGTTTTCCATTCTAGGGGAAATGCGGTTTTCCATTCTAAGGAGATGCAGTTTTCCATTTTAGGGAATTGCAGTTTTCCATTCTAAGGAAATGCAGTTTTCCATTTTAGTGAAATGCAGTTTTCCATTCTAAGGAAATGTAGTTTTCCATTTTAGGGAATTGCAGTTTTCCATTCTAAGGAAATGCAGTTTTCCATTTTAGTGAAATGCAATTTTCCATTCTAAGGAAATGCAGTTTTCCATTTTAGGGAAATGCAGTTTTCCATTCTAAGGAAATGCAGTTTTCCATTCTAGGGGAAATGCAGTTTTCCATTTTAGGGAAATGCAGTTTTCCATTCTAAGGAAATGCAGTTTTCCATTTTAGGGAAATGCAGTTTTCCATTCTAAGGAAATGCTGTTTTCCATTTTAGGGAAATGCAGTTTTCCATTCTAGAGGAAATGCAGTTTTCCATTCTAAGGAAATGCAGTTTTCCATTCTAAGGAAATGCAGTTTTCCATTTTAGGGAAATGCAGTTTTCCATTTTAACAACCACAATACTGAGGTCAGGTTCTGATGTTAGCTGATTAGTTTTGCCACTCAAACTCATCCTAATGTATTAGATGGATCTCCATCACAGGGAACACAGTTTCACTGCTTCCCAGCCTAATGCTTGGTGGCTTTAATAGGCTTAACATGCTAATCTGAGTGTGTGTTTGTGTGTGTTTGCTTTTCCTCCACAGAGGACGCCTTGAAAGTGCACAACGGGCCGGCTAAGAACAGCTACATGGAGCAGAGCTTCCACGGGCTCAACCCCATCCTGAACATCCCCGTGCACCTGGGCGAGGTGGAGGCGGCCGAGCACAACGCGGGGCTGACCGGCGCCAAGCTGGAGCGCTGGGTGGACGGCCTAGTGGGTGAAGTGTGGTCGGCGGTGGACGTGTGCTCCACGGCCCCCAGCGGCTGCCCCGTCATGCAGACGTGCAGGGAGACAGCCTGGAGCTCCCTCAGCCCGGACCCCAAATCTCAGCTGGGCTCGCCCAGAGCGAACGGCAGGATCAGGTAGCAGCAGCCGCGAGGCCGCCGCTGCAACCTGCCCAACCTGATTGTGCTGTTGTTCGTTTTCTGGTTCTTATTTAATTTATTTTCTTTTTTCTGTTTTTTATACCATCACTCATATGAACCTGAGTGTAATCGCCCCTGTGGGCTCTCGGACACGCCGCGATCGGCCCAGTGGGGTGCGAAAGCGATCGCTGAGAACTTTCAGCCGAGGTTCTTGCTGTGGGCGTTCCACCCGTAGTCGTGTGAGTGCTGTCGAGCTTTCCTCCTCTATTTATTTTAGGTTTGAAAACTGAAATAACTGTGATTGAACCTTAAACAGATGAGAACGAGATGCCTTCGCTGCTGGATGCTCAGAATCATAAAGGGTCTTCATAAAGGCGAGCGCAGAGTGGACCTAAACATTGGTAGTGTGACCAAAAGGCAGACGTCCGAGTAAGCCCGTCTGTCACGACACAAACAACACACTACAAGAATGTGTGAAAGGGGAAATCCTCTCTGATTCCTGCGTAATCATATGGCTGACATGTAAACGGAGGCTTTCAGAGGGGGTTGGTGTGAAACACTCACAGTCAGAATTCTGTCCAATCCAAGTCCGATCACTTGACCCTTCTAATGTGCCCTGTATCTGACATTAGTCTGAACGGATCACCTTGCTAAATTGTTTAAAGTGGTGGTGAATGGTACCAGACACCAGACAAGTGTCAAGGCTACATTCAGGCTGTAGACAAATCCGATTTACTTGCCAAGTCCAATCACATGTGCCCTGTATGCATCTGGCATTAGTCTGAACAGATCACCTTGCTAAATTGTTCACAGTGATGGTGAATAAATCAGACGTCAAGGGTCAGTGTTACTAAAGCTACGCCCAGGCTGTAGGCAAGTCCGATTTACTGCCCAAGTCCAATCACATGACCCTTCTAATGTACCCTGTATCTGAACAGATCACTTTGCTTAACTGTTCACAGAGGGGTTAAATGGAATCAGACAGCAAGTGCCAATGCCTCCAAGGCTTGGCATTCAGGCTGTAGACAACTCAGCAATGGGTGCAACCTAAAGTAGCCGAATGCATTCATTAAAAGGGGTGTCCACAAACATTTGGACATACGTATCTTTGGACTCTGGACTCAAGGTGGAAGGGTACATCGTGATCGGATCGCTGGTGGGTCTGGATAGCCAATAAAACGTCTGTATTAGTGTTTTTCACACGTTCCAATTTGGGATCGCTTTATTTACACCTCCCCCGCTGAATCTTACAGGAACTTCGAGGGGAATTTCAGGGAAATTTGGTGGAATTCCCCTTCTCACAGATTACAGATTAGCCCATGAAATACCGAGCTACAAGCGCAAACGCGAGAAGAAAAAAAACGCGAGAGCTCATCAGCCGTTCGAGTGCACCTCCTGCTGCGCGCAGACGGCATTGCGCTTCGTCACAGCCGCAGCAGTACTTCAAGGGCTTGTCTATGTAAGTGAACGTTGGATGTATTGCCAAGTAGAGTTGAACAAGGCCACACTCCCACATTTCCACCAGTGTAAGATGGAGCGAGAGACGCTTCTTTGACCTGCCGGGCTGCCTCCCTCTCTCCCTCTCTCCCTCTCTCTCTCTCTCTCGGCTTTCCGAACTCCGCCTGTACAACATGCTGTTGCCTGCAGGCTGCCTGACTTGAAATGGAAGGTGTCAGCTGTGCTGGCACACGGGGGGGGGGATAATAATCAAAAAATTAAAAAAATATATATATTATTATTATGTTATTATTATTATTATTTTTTTTTTTTCCTGAAGCGGAAGATTTACGGTTTAGGGTGAGGGGAACTGAGCTGGCTATTTATTCATGTGTTTATATAAATGAAATGGGTATTTTTTTAGTCAATGACTAATGTCTATATGCTGTTTTTGCAGCTCGATCAATACCTTTTTTTGTAAACAAGCTGCCTTTATTTACAAAGGCCAAATCGCCCCAAACGTAGAACTCTATAAAAACTGAAAGATGATATTAAATAAAGACAATTAAAGACAAACGTGCGCGACGTTGTATCAGTCTTAGCATTGTTAAGCTTGCATTCCTTCACCTTTGCCTTCCCCGAGGTCCGTCTGTACAGCCCTCAATCTCCGGTGCAGACCTAGACGACCCGGAGAACGTATTGTGCTTCTGCTGCTCATCATTATTTAGCTTTTTCAGTACTATGGAGGTCTGCGTTGTTGTAAAACCTAAGCTGTAGGACATTAGTAGAACATCTCCAAAGCTCTGGTAGCAGACCGAGGAGACCTGGAGAACGCTTTGTTCTTCTGCTGATCGGTATTTACCAGATTGTTGAGTTGTAGGCCATCAGAGGTTTGGAACTCCTGAGGACATCTCCAAAGCTCTGGTAGCAGATCGAGGAGACCTGGAGAACGTTTTGTTCTTCTGCTGATCGGTATTTACCAGATCGTTGAGTTGTAGATGTCATCAGAGGTTTGGAACTCCTGAGAACATCTCCAAAGCTCTGGTAGCATGCCGAAGAGACCAGGAGTATTGTGCTCCTGCTGCTCATCATTATTTAGCTTTTTTAACGTCAGATTGTTCATTCAGTACTATGGAGGTCAGTGTTGTTGTAAAACCTGAGCTTTAGGCCATTAGTGGAACATCTGGAGAACTTCTCCAAAGCTGTGGTAGCAGACTGAGGAGACCTGGAGAACGTATTGCTCTTCTGCTGCTCATCATTATTTAGCTTCTTCAACACCAGATAGTTTGTCAGTACTACGGAGGTCTGCGTTGGCTGTAGGCCATCACTGAAACTTATAGAGAACATCTCCAAAAGCTCCAGTGCAGACCTAGACGAACTGGAGAACGTATTGTGCTCCCGCTGCTCATCATTATTCAGCTTTTTCAACACCACAGTACTATGGAGGTCAGTGTTGTTGTAAAACCTGAGCTGTAGGCCATCAGTAGAACTCCTGAGAACATCTCCAAAGCTCTGGTAGTAGACCGAGAAGACCTGGATAACGTGTTGTGCTCCTGCTGCTCATCATTATTTAGCTTTTTCAACGCCAGATTGTTCATTAAGGTCAGTGGTGTTGTAAAACCTGAGCTGTAGGCCATCAGAGGAACTCCTAGAGAACATCCTCCTGCTGAAGCGCTCCTATGTGGCACGTCCGCCGCATCACTTTTTCCTGACTGAGCAAGTGGTGGCGACGTGGGGTGCGCCCTTACCATGAAAGGACGTCTATAATAATGATAGGGTAGCCCCTCTCTTTCCTGACCGGGAGGGACGTATTTTTAGCCCGAGAAGATTGAAGGCTGGCCCGGATTCTGAAGGTTTGCCTTGGACCAACCTTTTATGGTTTTACACTGACAGTATAGAGACTCCCTACACATCTCTATATCTATCTATATACACACACACACATATATATATATAAACTGAGGCCTATTTGAGGGCGCCGCCCTTTTTCCGGGACGTCGTAACCCAGGTCCAGCCTTGACTTACTGTATGCAACCGAGATTGTTCTCTGGTCTCCCACCGAGACACGGCTTGTCTATTAAAAGTGAAGTGTCGGTGTTGTCATGTGATACAAACAAACAAACAAACAAAAAAAACAGAAGTGGGAGGGGTGGAGCAAAGGCTCACAATTAGGGTCAAGCACTTGTTGTTATTTGTGCCGTGTTCTCAGTGGGGTGGACAAACAGTGGAACGCAGCTTCGGCGAGGGCGTCCACTTCTCTTCTAATGCTTGTCTAAGTGGTGTTACATCAGTATTGTATAATCGTGAAGGTACTACAGCAACAACGACGACGACAGCAGGTCTTTCCTTTTATTTATCTCTTGAACAACCCATTTCTTTTCTAATTTAAGAGCTTGAGACTTGACGCTAAGGGAGAGTTCATCCTTGTAAGGATGGCAGGAATTTGACTTTGTGGTGGGAACATGAAAGTCAGGTCCACTAAGTTGAGGTAACTCTGGTCAGAAGTTCTCCTAACTCACATTTTGTCTCTCTTTTTGCAAAAAGCTCCAAAATATTTGCCACGTTTTAACATCTGGCAGTTGTTCCTTACATTGTGTCCACATTTCATGCTGAATGGACCAATAGAAATGCTCGAAAATGCAACCTCCATTGACTCCCATTGCAAGCTAAGAAGTTCTCCTGTGAAGCTGCCAGGCTGTAAGGGTTGGAGATCTCTCAGTGAGCTCCCTAGAGTCCTGCAACGGGAATCTGTGCAGCTCCATGATCATCAGGAGGTCATAGGTTTGAATCCCCAGAACAGTCCAGAGTAGGAAGAACTCTAGCACTCGTTGGCCACACATATGGATGCCCACCAGGGTCAGGGGTTAAGCATGGACCCCATCTACGCTGTACACTGCATACAGGGTCTAGATGGGACCCATGTGAGGTGAAGATAGGCTGTAGTGAATCGGGGGCAGATTGGGAAGCCCAGTAACTGGTTCCCAGTAAAAACACATGTACAAACCCACCTGGAACCCATGTGAACCCCCCCCACATTAGCATGTTGGCTGGTTGTAGAACTAAGCAATGTGAGTTCGGGGAACTTTTGACTTGCTTTTCACAACTGACTTGACTTTCATTTTTCACAGTGTGTGTGTGTGTACATGTGTGTGTGTGTGTGTGTGTGTGGGAGGGAGTGGGAGGGGTTATACAGTAGTATTTGTGCTCTGTGTGTACGACTGAGAGTGTACAACCGTAAACACTGCACAGCTTTTGCTTTACTTTGGGAAGGGTGGGTTGGGGAATCTTTTGTGGGGTGGTGGGTGACGGCTACCCTCATGTCTCCCGCCCCCTTTTCCAACGACGTTTTCAAAGATGGCCGCTTTGATTACCATCACACGGAAGCTTATTTAATACTGTTCCACTATTTCCGACACGTCTTCTGTACTATAGCTATTTTGGTAGGAATGATCCTGTAAAGTATTTTGTAACGGACAGATGTTTTTACTGTAAATAACCTTAAGTTAAAAGAAGTGTTCGGCTCCTGGCGCTGGGGAAACGGTGTGGGAGGTCGGTGCGAAAACTGTGCTAGTCTGATGATGTGCGAGAATTTTATTTGTTTGTTTGTTTATTTCTCTTTTATTCTTGAGCTCTTAATGATCATTTTGCCTTTCAGAGGGTCCTGCGGGGTCTCACGGCAGATTGTTCTCTGTGCTGGAATGTTACAGTTGGTTTTTGTTTTTTTTTTTGTTTTTTTTGTTGTTCTTGTTGGGCCAACTTGTTGCACAATTGATCCGGACTCTCGGCTCTCTCTCCGGCAGGAGGAGACCTGCGTGCCTTAGCTTTTCCTTCTGTCAACGTCGGACATCAGACATCAGACATCTCCTTTGCTTTTATTTCTTCTCATGTGACAAAAAAAGAAAACAGAATTGAAAGTCATCTCTCTGCTGGTGTAAATGCCTTCTGTATTACTGCTCTGTGTCGCTCTCTTTTTTCAAACTGAATTTTTTTGGAATTAAACGAGATAAAAATCTGTGTTCTTCAGTGTTTTTGTGTCGAAACGACGGGACGTCGGAATGAAAGGCGACTAGAAAACAGGCAGGAACAAATAACGCTACCTCCGTAAACGCCCATAATGTTTGCTAGTATATGGCCTCATAAGTATATATATATATGGCCTCAAATAACTTGCTGATGTGGGACCTGAATGGGCAGCCCAACTGGGAACCAGAAAGTTTTGTCCATGGGTTCTATGTTGGCCCCACATTTGAACGCCCACCAGGGTCAGTGATGGGACCAGGAGGGGTTAAGCATGAGGTCCATCTAGATAGTCCACCCTAGATGGGACCCATGTGAAATAAGGGTGGGCTGTAACTATGGGGCCCATGCCATATTGATATTAATGATATATTGAGGCCACCAGATGATGAAGATAAAAATATTGAGGTTACGAGATAAAATATTTAGACCACAGGATGATCCACTGAGGCTATGAGATACTATGTTGAGGCCACATGATAATATTTTGAGAGCACAAGAGACAATATTAAGGCTGTGATTTACTGATGACACAAGATAATATTTAGAGGACAAAAGATGATATTTTGAAGACACCAGATAATTTATTAATGCTACAAGAAAAAATATTAAGGCCACCAGATGATATATTGAGGCCACAAGATGATTATGGAGGACAAAAGATGATAAATTGAGGCAACAAGATAATATATTGGGGTCACTAGATAATTTATTGATGCTACCAGATAAAATATTGAGAACACCAGATGACATATTGAGGCCACCAGAAGATATATTGAGGCCACAAGATGATTTATTGAGGCCACAAGATGATTTATTGAGGCCACCAGATGATATATTGAGGCCACAAGATGATTATGGAGGACAAAAGATGATAAATTGAGGCAACAAGATATTATATTGGGGTCACTAGATAATTTATTGATGCTACCAGATAAAATATTGAGAACACCAGATGACATATTGAGGCCACCAGAAGATATATTGAGGCCACAATATAATATATAGAGAGGCCACAAGATGATTTATTGAGGCCACCAGATTATATATTGAGGCCACAAGATGATATATTGAGGTCACCAGATAATTTATTGACGCTACAAGATAAAATATTTAGACCACAGGATGATCCACTGAGGCTATGAGATCCTATGTTGAGGCCACATGATAATATTTTGAGAGCACAAGAGTCTCATATTAGGGCTGTGACATATATAGGCAACACAATGACATAATAAGACCATGAGATAATGAAGCCACGCCTTACTAAAAAAACACAACCACCATGTCGCCTTAGGGCTCCTTTCTTCTCTTCCTTCATCTGCTCTCCTCTTCGTCACATCTCAACCCTTCTTTTCTCCTCTTCTTCATCCTCCTCCCTTTCCGTTCTCCTCCCTTCTCTCTCTCTCTCTCTATGTTGGACGAGCCTCATTGAGCTGATGGTGCTCTACAGTTCCCTCACTGAGAGACTGACTGGTAGAGCAGAGTCTAATTAGACACTAAGCAGTGCACACACACACACCTGCATCACCTGCAGCAAGGAAACACAGCTGTCCCGCCGCAGCCGAGGCTGTCTCTGCTCACCCAGCGTGCAGCGCTGACATCATTCTGCAGGACAAACAGACACTGAGACGATACGGCTGCTTAACCCCACTCGAATACAACCACGGCCCCCCGCCGAAACCTGTACAGTACCTACCGCCTTTACTCTCAGTGGCCCGAGAGAACCCTCGCCTTCTGAACTACACCATAAGGACAAAAGTATTGGGACACCTGTTCATTCATTTGCTTCTCCTGAAATCAAGCCCCCTCTAGCCCACACTCGGCATTATTAGGGCAGCACGGTGCCAATAGGTTCATGTCTATCTGCTCCAGAGAGTCCTGTTCTATCAGCAGTACTTCTGCTCTGCAGAGACTAGACAGGCTGTGTGTGTGCATTTGCACATCTGTGTCAGTAGTAAGTGCAACTTAAAGTAGCTGAATGTGTTTATTAGAAGGGGTGTCCACAAACTAAATTTGGACATATTGTGTATCACCAACCTTCACTCCCAAACCCCAACCTTCACACCACCAGTTTAACCAGTGTAAAGTGACAGAATTCAGGTTGGCTTTACTGGCATGACTGACATTACCTCATTACATCCCTCTCTACCTCTCTCTCTCTTACACACACACACACACACACACACACACACACTCACTCTAATTCTCTCTATCTCTCTACCTCCTTCTCTAGTTCTCTCTCTCTCTCTACCTCTCTCTAGTTCTCTTTCTCTCTCTCTCTCTCTCTCTCTCACACACACACACACACACACACACACACTCTCTCTCACTCTAGTTCTCTTTCTCTCTAGTTCTCTTTCTCTCTCTCTCTACCTCTCTCTAGTTCTCTTTCTCTCTCTCTCTCTCTCTTTCACACACACACACACTCACTCTAGTTCTCTTTCTCTCTCTCTCTCATTTCTTTTCTCCTGTCTTTCTCTACTTTCTCCTCTCTCTCTCTCTCTCTCTCTCTCTCTCTCACACACACACACACACACACACACACACTCTCTCACTCTACTTCTCTTTCTCTCTAGTTCTCTTTCTCTCTCTCTCATTTCTTTTCTCCTGTCTTTCTCTACTTTCTCCTCTCTCTCTCTCTCTCTCTCTCTCTCTCTCTCACACACACACACACACACACACACTCTCTCTCTCTCTACTTCTCTTTCTCTCTACTTCTCTTTCTCTCTAGTTCTCTTTCTCTCTCTCTCTCATTTCTTTTCTCCTGTCTTTCTCTACTTTCTCCTCTCTCTCTCTCTCTCTCTCTCTCTCTCTCTCTCTCTCTCTCTCTCTCTCACTTACTCTAGGCCTCTCTCCCTTTAACTCTCTCTCTGGTTCTCTCTCTCTCTCTCTCTCTGACAGTGTAAATGTGGCTTTTTGTCACTGTGTGTATGTGTGTGTGTCTGTGTGTGTAAGTGAGTGTGTATGTGTGAGTGTGTAAGTGCTCCTCTGCTGTGCGGCTCTAATGCACTGCGTCTCTCAGGAGTCCATTCCGAGAAGCTTGCACAGCTTGGCCACTTTACACTCCACCCGCTCCACCAGCTCCACCCGCTCCGCTATATTCACTGCACCTCTCCGGCCCGGGACTCGCTGGCCTTTCAGCCCAGCTGGAGACGAGCAGCCGAGCGACTCTGAACACAAATGTAAAATTGATGGGTAAAGAGAGGACCAGTGTTCCTGCAGATGTTTGTGTGACTCGCAAACTCGCATCCACAGTCTGTGCAGTAGAGACCAGAGGCGGAGCAAGACTCGCATACTCATTTGGTAGACCCGCCCCCTTCTCAGTGTCTCAGACCACCTTCACTGAGCTTCTAGCACTCACCAGTTTGTTGGTAAGTGGACGCTTCAACAGTAAAAGTGCAGCTCATGGAAGTTCCTCCCCAACTCAGCTCCTCCATGTACTGAACAGAAAGATCGCCAGGCAGGTCCTGCTGGAAACGACCAGTCTCCACCAGCCAAGGCTGTCTGTCAATCACTTAATTCCTATATGTAGCCCCGCCTTCGTACAATAGAGCAGAGTAAGGGTTAAAAACTGGGGAATTTCTGGGGGAAAATAAAAATGGGCTGGAATTTGGAGACACTGGAGATGGAGAGACAGTTTAGAGGAGAAAAATGAGAGGGGGATCATACTGCAACCAGCCAGCGGTGGCGCTAGACCTGTGGTTGCTTCACCTCTGAGAGACACCGCACTGGCCATGCTTTCGACAGTCATTGATGGACGCCTTTGGGCCGATGCATCCCAGCGCACTACTGTGTATCTACACCCTACTAAAGTAGCAACTGGAAGTTGGGAGGTGGGGTGGCAGGGATAAAAACAATTTGTGCAGTTCCAAACCTGGCCAGTGCGCCCCCTAGAGGTAGAAAATTCAGCTCTGCTGCTTCTGTAACTAGTGAATTCATTCATTTCCTTCCTTTACGACCTTCCAGATGCTGGTGTTCTACCTGGTTGCCACAGCAAGGGGAGGCAAAAGAGGGAGCCCTAAACGTCTCTGTGGGTCAAGGTTCTTTTTTTAGAGAGCTCCCCTGATGGCCGATCGTGGTACTGCACACTGCCAAGACAAGAAAATACACTAAAATCTCTAAAAGTAGAAGCATCATCGATTAACAGAAGGTCTGCCGTCACCTTTAGCACATTTAAAAAATCAACCACTAAAGTCAACCACTAGGGGGCGCACTAGCACGGTTTGAAACAGCTGAATTCACATGCTTTATCGAAATGATACGAGCAGTATGTGTGTCTCAGATGGGACCCAAGCTCAACCCCTCCTGGTCCCATCACTGACCTGGGTGGGGCCAACATATGTGGGACCCTGTGGACAAAACTTTCAGGTTGCCTGTTGGGCAACCAAATTGGGCCCCATTGTTACACCCCACCTTAATCTCATATGAGTCCCATCTAGGCCCAGTGTGCAGTGTACAATCCAGATGGGACCCAAGTTCAACCTCTCCTCGTCCCATCACTGACCCAAATGTGTGATCAGCATACAATCCCAGGACAAAACATTCTGGTTGGCTGTCGGGCCACCCATTCAGGCCCCGCATGGAAATGTTGAAAGAAGGATAGGCCCGACTGAGCCGGTTCTGGATCCAAAACAACACAGTGTCAAGAATTCCACTGCAATTAGTGACATGAGTGTTATAGAGTTCTGGAGGAGCGAGACTTTGGGCTTCAGAATCTGTGGACCAAACCCATTTTGACTGAACAAGGTTTGCTTACAAAATTCTTTAATAACAATTAAGTCAATTTTATGATATTGTAACATTTTGACGCCTTCCCCAACGGCATGCTGGGTATGACCTCAAAGCTAAGACTCTCAGCTTTCAAACTAGACTGGACTTACCTTGATCCAACATGTAAGATCCTCTCCAGCAAAAAAAAAATAAAACAAGCAGCAAAAAAAAAAAAAAGCAAAATGATAATATAATCTATAGACCCAGTTTTGTTTGGTTGAAAATGTGCTTTTAGCCAAGTCAAATTATTTGCCCAAAGGGTTCATTTAACGATCCGGCACTGTAAGCTGTGTGCAAAGACTTCAGAGTGTATAATCTGTCCACTGTAATGGAAAGTCACAGCATTTTATAGAGTGATTGTAAGTTATTAGACCTAAAAGCCATTTGCCACAATTTGGATACCTTGGCTGTGCAAATAGATAAAAACGGAGAGGTCGCCCAGTACTAGCTTCATCGAAATGGCTGTACAATCTTTGTGCTTCGTTGCTTTGTCATCTACTTTGGTGGGATTGCAGTTCAGAAGGTGTAGAACAGACTTTGTAAGATCATTGGCTGCTGAGATACTGTTTTAGCAATGTTATTCAGCCGCTAATTTATCAGTTTCTTTAGGCGGAGGGATTTTTTTCTATAAGAGTTTTCTACAGCGTCTCTGGAGTAGTTGGCATAGCAACGCTTCATCACTTCCTGTTAATACAAAACAGGTTAATAGGTTAATATTTTAGCGTGCTAACCTGTCCAACCCGCACTATGAAGGCTAGTAAAGTATTAGCGTGGCCTATGTAATCGGGACACCGCCGAGCTCTGATAGTCTTTTACATTGTGTATTTCATTGCTTTCATGTTATTTATTTTTTATTAAAATGAATATGAAATATCTAAATATATATTATATACATATTTATATATGAATATGAAATATGGCTATCTTTGTCTTCTCTTGCATTGGCATTGGATTGGCATGTATGCTAGGTCAGGACGTAGACCACATTAAGCAGTGTAGGCCATATTATCAATGAATTTACCACCCATCACATTCTACTGTGAATATGGCTTCCGTGTCTGAATAAATATGATAATATTAATATGGATTTTTATACCTGAGGTGGGAAGATGAACATAGCTTTCATGTTGTTGTTTTTTTTTTTGTTTTGTTTCTAAAAATGCTCTGGATGAAAATGTTGAAAATTGCAACGTGGAAATGGCACCTGGCCCTGGCTAAAAATCTGACACTTGATATTCCCTAGGGGGCACTACCAGCAACGTGTTGATACCCATGAAAAGATATTACACTGGGCCTCATAATTCTCGCACACTTGCCCGTAGGAAATGGTCAAAATAATGGAAACCCTTCGACGAACAAGTGTCCATACTTTTAACTGATACTGCATGTCTTCAGCCCTGTTACAGTGAGGTGTTTAAAAGCTACAGTGTGTAATAATACCGCAGAGCCGATTAGCCGGCGGAGTAGCCGGGCGCTCTGATCGTGCGCTGTGTGGATAAGTGTGTAAATGGAAAGATAGAGAAAGTGAGAGGGAGGGGAAGAGAGGGAGGGAGGGAGGGATGGAGGTTGAGCAAACTCCCGGCAGACCTCTGGAACAACACTGTCTTCGTGACGAATAATACAAATAAGGTTGACCAGTCATGCGCAAACTCCAAATCCCCCAACGGAACGGCTGTCAGTGTGGAGCATCCACTTGGCACACAAACAAAAGGCCGGGACGAGGGGGGTGGAGGCGAGGGACAGCCTGGCTCTTTCAGCAATTTATCAACACTGCAAACGTGGCATCACCCAGCAGCATCAATTAGTGTAATATCTGAGCCTGTGCTGATGCCCCGGCATATTAAACAAGGTATTATCTGTGATACTCCGCTCTCTCTCTCCGGCCCGGCTGCTAATAACACCGAGGAGGCCAGCGTGGGTTACAGCACACCGCGTCCACCTAGGAATGAGTCTGCGCTTGTTTTCACCAGGGCTGTCACTATCGGTTAAACAAAGGCATGCAAAGACAAGCACCCATGTGTGCGTATAGGTGTCCGCTATTTGGACAAAAGTATTGGGACACCTTTACATAACACCTCCAGGAGCTCTTCATTAATATGGAGCTGGTCCCCTTTTGCTCTAAGCTCTAGCAGCAGCAGCAGGTCTGGAGCTCTGCAGTTATTGAGTCAGTTGGAGACTTTTCTGCACTCTGCTCTGGCAGAAAGGCAGACTGCATGGCTACCCAGATAACATGCCTGTAGGGGGGGGGGGGGGGGGGGGCAGCCCAACTGGGAACTAGAAAGTTTTATCCATGGGTTTCATGTTGGCCCTACATATAGATGCCCACCAGGGTCGGTGATGGGACCAGGAAAGGTTAAACATGGACCTTATCCGGGTTGTAGACTGCACATGGGGCCTAGATGGGATACGTGAGATTAAGGTGGGCTGTAAAGATGTGGCCTATTAGGGAAGCCAAACTGGGTCCCAGTAACAAAACATGCACAAACCCACCCAGAACCCACCTGGCCCACGATCCACCCATGTGGGACTGTATGAATGCTGCAATGGGACTGAATGAGTGCACTGCAATTTAATGATTAAATGGTGTGTCCCAATACTTTTGTCCAAGTAGAGTACGAGATTGAAACGTTGATTCGGTGAAGTTAATGGCAACATTTTAAGGTTGATTTAACATCTGGTCAATGACTAATCACCATTCAGATTCAGTGCCGATTCGTCTAGACGATTCGTCCAGAAGGCCTTTTTTTATTTAACCGTTGTTAAATAGAGTAATCCTGACAGCCCACGCATAGCATTACAGCAAGGCACTCAAGCTTTTCCATGCACTTACGGCTTTGCCATCATAACCCTATCGCATAATGCCCCTCGAACCGCAACAAATCAAAAGGTAGGATATCTGCGGGTTACAGAACACTAGATCAAGAGTGTACCCTGCATGTAATATGGCCTTCATGGCCACTCTGAGTGCTTTAAGGAAGACGCAGCAGGGCTATACACTAAGCCTAGTGCAATTTACTGGAAATGCTGTTTAATGGTGTATGAAATTAATATGAGGTATTATTTTTTCCATAGCATCAAACCATACTGCACATCACACAGATCACAGAGCTCACAAAGAAGCTTGGAGGTAGGAGCTTGTTAGGTTCTTGTTAGGTTTTTGAATGTATGTTAAGTGGAGTTGTGCAGTAATTGTAAATGTAATTGAATGTTGGGAGGGGGAACATAACTGAATGACCTATGAATGAATTCCATCTCTCCCTGATCATGCTGGTCCACCAGCTTGGTCTTGCTGGTCATCCTTGGTGATGCTGGTCATCCTTGGTGATGCTGGTCATGTTGGTCGACCAGCTTGGTGATGCTGGTGATTCTGGTCCACCAGCTTGGTCTTGCTGGTCAACCATTTTGGTCTTACTGGTCGACAATCTTGGTTTTGCTGGTCATGCTGGTCCACCAGCTTGGTTTTGCTGGTCATGCTGGTCCACCATCTTGGTGATGCTGGTCATGTTGGTCGACCAGCTTGGTGATGCTGGTCATGCTGGTCCACCAGCTTGGTCTTGCTGGCCATCCTTGGTGATGCTGATCATGTTGGTCAACTATTTTGGTATTGCTGGTCATGCTGGTCCACCAGCTTGGTCTTGCTGGTCATCCTTGGTAATGCTGGTCATGCTGGTCATGGTTGACCAGCACAGTATATGCTGCATTTGATTTTGCTCAAGTTTGTCCATGTTGAACCACCATCTTGGTGATGATGGTCATGCTGGTCCACCAGCTTGGTTTTGCTGGTCGTACTGGTCCACCAGCTTAGTGATGCTGATTATGTTGGTCAACCATTTTGGTCTTACTGGTCGACCATCTTGGTTTTGCTGGTCATGCTGGTCTGCCAGCTAACACATTTACTATTTATGCCTGGATTGTTGACCAAACTAAGCTGCAGAGGTAAAAAAAAAAAAAGGGAGTTAGGAGAACTTTGGACTAAAACCCTCTGTAATCAGTTCCTGCATCGCTTGGTGGATCTCAGAACCTCAGTTCAAGGCCTTGAAACTTGCTCTGACATGAAAACGACCAGGAACCCGTTGCCCAAGTAGCCCCAACCCAAACCATAATGGGCACAAACTACATCTATGACAAGCTCTGAAACTGCAGGCCCAAAACTGCTGGAAGCTCTAAGCATGATGTCATGTTCGGTCTGGCTGCTCTGCCACTGTCTGCCCCCACTTTCTTCTGTGCTTTTATAGACACTGAACGTTGTGGACACCGGGAGGCGGCTTGTATTCTCGATTCTCTCGAGCAGGGAGAAGGGAAATGTTACGGCACTTTCCCATCTCCTCCAGAGCCCCCAACCCCCCCCTGCACTCTTGTTACATTAGCTCCCTCGGGATTCGTGAAGCAAGTGGCGAAATGGCCTCCGAAAATGCACTTTCCATGTATAGAGCTCCTAGTGGCGCAAATCCCTGTTAAATGCAGCCTCGCTCCACTTTACAAGATGTGAAATGTAAACCTTTGGCATAAGCGGAAAATATGATGTGTTAAGGGAGAGGCTGGCTTGCAGGACAGCTGGAGGTGCTTGGCAGGATGAGGTGCGCGAGTGTGTGGGAGTGTAAGACGTAACACCTTCAGCGCAAAACAGCTCCTTGGCCTCCTCTGTCTGAGTGATGTCACAGCAGTGACTGAAGAGTGGACCGTATTTCAAGCCCAGTGGCCAGAGCCTAATAGCCATTTCTCATAGGCCTTACTGTAAACAGCTCCACCATGCTCTGTGGTGCTCCTGCAGTTTTTATGGTGCTGCAGTCCTCCTCCATCACCGCTCCAGCCCTGTCCATCTGTCAGGATCAGACTGTGGTCGTCATCGTTTCAGGTGTCATTTCTTTCATTTTTCCATTTCTCTCCACTTTTTATCCCCGCGGACAAAGACGCTCTGGCGTTTTTTTATAGGAGCATAAATCTCGGACTTCGCGATGATTTTATTTGATTACCCTTCTTTAGCAGATGATTCAGGGCGTCTTGATTTTTTTACACAGCCGTGCATTACAAATGGCCAAAGCCCTGAGTGAGATTTATGGCCGGTAGATTTGGGAACATCCAGCAGGGCTCAAACGGTCAAAAAGATACGTGACGAGGAACGAATGATAAAGGAAGTGTAGGTAGGGCCGCCTTTTCGGTTCGCACATCATTGCACTGCACCAGATGTTCGCTGGGTGATGTGTGGCTACAGACTTGGACAGGCAATCAGACTGCCCTCAGCCTGACCTTTGAAATGATTAGCTGATCTTCAGCAAGGGTGCTCGGTCATACGGGAGTAGGCCATCGTTTAGTTCCACCCGTGATTTAACAGCGCTGACGGGGCCTTGACTATTCCGGAGCATGCCGGAACTGAAACTGGGGGGCCGGTGGTACTGAGGGGATTTGAGGATTGTGTAAATGCAGCTGCTAAAAATAAGAAGAGTTAAACAAAGTAAATGTAAAATAGACAGTGACTGTTCCTGAAGAGAGGAAATACAGTGGTCATCTAGATTAGCAGGCTAATATTAGCCCTACAGCAGCTACTCCTGACAAGAGAGAGCTCAGTGAGCCCCTAGATCAGCGAACTAGCGTTAGCTCTTCAGTAGCTGTTCCTAATAAGAAAGAGCAGAGCGATCCTCTTGGTAAGCTAGGTAATATTAGCTTTATGAATGCTAACTATTGCTAACAAGATAGGGCAGAGCCATCCTCTTGGTTAGCTAGCTAATGTTAACCATACGAATGCTAACTATTGCTAACAAGATACAGCAGAGCCATCCTCTTGGTTAGCTAGCTAATATTAGCCCTAAGAATGCTAACTATTGCTAACAAGAGAGAGCAGAGCGATCCTCTTGGTTACCTAGCTAATATTAGCCCTACGAATGCTAACTATTGCTAACAAGATAGGGCAGAGCCATCCTCTTGGTTAGCTAGCTAATGTTAACCATACGAATGCTAACTATTGCTAAGATACAGCAGAGCGATCCTCTTGGTTAGCTAGCTAATATTAGCCCTAAGAATGCTAACTATTGCTAACAAGAGAGAGCAGAGAGATCCTCTTGGTTAACTAGCTAATGTTAGCCCTATAACAGCTAGCTATTCCTAACAAGAGAGAGCAGAGCGATCCTCTTGGTTACCTAGCTAATATTAGCCCTACGAATGCTAACTATTGCTAACAAGAGAGAGCAGATCGATGTAGCCTTTGATTTTGGACATGCTCAGTCATACTGGTGAACCAGCTTGGTCGATCTTGGTCATACTGGTCGTTTAGCATGATCAGGTGCGAGAACTCAATGTGCGAGAAGTCCGTTCTCGGTACACCTTCACTACGGCAGATCTGGAACTTCCTACAAAGTTAGCGGTTTCCGAGATGCCACCACCCTTCGCCCGGTGCCCTATTATCATGCCCTTTTGGACAACATCAGTCAGATCATGTCCTTTGCCCATGGCGATGGGGATGATGAGGGTTCTGCACACTGCTACAACTGACTGGTGTGCTCGCTTATTTATACATGCAGCAAACCCCTGTCACCTGGCATCTGGGACGTCCCGGCCGAGTTCAGTCATTCCAAACCTGGTCTGGTCATAATAATAATAGTATTATTATTATTATAAATAATAATAATAACAATATTCTGATATAACTGTGTAGAACAACACCAGCTTCTCGGCCTGTACTCTACTACAGCCCCCTCATTTGACAATTGACGATTTCCCCCGTCCTTCAGCCTTCACTCAGCTCTACAGGCCGGTTGCACTCCAGGTATGCTCAGGCCTGACGTGCACAGAAGACACTGCAGGAGAAGCGAAGCACCGTTACAGCGAGTCCCTCTAAACAGCTGAAGATGAATGAGAGGTTGGACTCTTCTGCCGTTCCCTCCATTACACTGCTGGATTTATTAGCCTTTATCTCTGTGCTTGCAATTAACCCTCATCTCGGCAGCGACGAGCCCCAGTCCTATATAACCAGTCCTCACAAATGTTCCAATTTCTCTCAGTCAGCCCTGCGTGCTCGGAGCCATTATTCAGCGAGAGACAGAGCCGCTCCTGTGCCGCCCCCTTGGGTTCACTCAGCGTCTGGATCCACTCTATCACCACCGAGGGGACAGACGCCGTGTTCGGGTTCGGATGCACACCTGCTCAAGCCGACACCAGAACCCGGCCTCTTGCGCTGGCCGACTGTCAGATTTTTAGGGAAAACACTCCACGGCGGTTGGATGCGTCGGAGTCAGATTGTAGGTTTAGAATTTGCACAAAACGGCCACTAGGGGGCGTGTGGAAAGAGGCGACAGTCCTTTACTATTAAAACCACATGTTTCAATTAGTTACTTAACGAAGTGAATACACCGATCAGCCATAACTTTAGTACCACCTACCACCTAATATTGAGTGGGTCTGACTTGTGTTGCCACAACAGATCTGAGCATTTCAGGCATGAAGGCATCCTCTGAAGACCTCTGAAGGTGACCTGTGGCATGTGGCAAGTCCTGGAAGCCGTGAGGTGGGGCCTCCATGTGCACCAGTGGCCTCTTTTCCACTGCAGGGCCGAACGGTTCTGAGCACGAAGGGTTACCGCTTCTAAGCACGGTTAGCTAACCGTGCCTGGGGCTACCTAATAAGGAAACCTACCTGGGTCTCTAAAAGGAAAGGAAAAGCTAGCTGTTCCAGTTTAGCGCTCTTCAAGTGCACTGATCATTAATGTGGTGCTAGTGTGCATTGCTAGCATGGCGTTAGCATGGCCCGGCCTGGCCACTGGGCTCGCCCACTATTGCTAATGTTAGCTCATGATTTTGTGACTGTATATCCTCTATATCATCCTTTATGACAGGACCACGACTATAGCCGTCCGTTAGCATAGTGCTAACTGCATGCCGAAGTCGGTAC
This sequence comes from Salminus brasiliensis, assembly GCF_030463535.1. Classification (NCBI taxonomy): domain Eukaryota; kingdom Metazoa; phylum Chordata; class Actinopteri; order Characiformes; family Bryconidae; genus Salminus; species Salminus brasiliensis. Next base: position 3,611,432 of record NC_132889.1, on the reverse strand, counting down.
ACAGTCGTTACGCACATTGTTTAAGTGGGTTCCAACATTTGCGGCTTCGGTGAGTTAGCTAGCATTAGGTATCTACATTAGCCTTGTGGTTCAAGACTAAAGAACTAAAGACTAATGAGCCTAAAATGGCCCATAACCCTGTTGCCAGTTCAGTGGTTGTCTTTTTGAAGACCACTTTTGGAAGGACCTGACCACTGTATACCAGAAACACCCCACAAGACCTGCCTGGCCATCATAATTTGATTCATAAAGTGGCTCAGATGCTAACGCTAACGTCTGTTTGTCCTGCTTCCAGCACACCTGCTGCCTAATATGTAGATCCCACTCCTTGACACCTTGATGAAGCCACTGGAGATGAAGATGATCAGATGTTTTTCACTTCGCCTGTGGTACTAATGTTATGGCTGATCAGTGTGGTGGTTAATGGAGATGTACTGTACGTACTTATTGATCAGCTGTGGTTGGTCAGTCATCCTAAATAGACTATGTTTGACTCATTTAGTGGACTGAGGTCTGGTCTAGCAGATTATGGAGCCTCCATTCAGGCACTGCAGTGCTGGCAGCGCTGGAGTGGAGAGAAGTCTACATTTAAAAAGCTTTAATTCAGGCATCAGTCTTTCATAGTAAAGAGTGCTATTTTTCCAGTCCAGCTCCGATACCACTTAAAAAGGCTGAGGCAATAGGGAGAAGAAAGCCAGGCCTCTAGGATGAATACCATTATTTTTTAGTGCTCTGCTCTTTTCTGCAGTGCTGGCGTTTCAGAACGAAAGTGGCAAAGTGCGCTGTATGGGCAAAAGTATTGGGACGTGCCAATTTTCACCATTTCTTCCGAAACCAAGGGTATTAAAAAGAGTTTATCCTGCTTTTGTTGGAGTAATAAGGGCGAGTCAGAGTCGAGTCAGTTAAGACTGTCTATATATATGGGTACCATGGGTCAGTTGAGAGCACGTCCAAATCGTGTGAGGAGTTATTAATAGGTGAGTACAACTCAGGTCGCAAGGGCAAGATCTGAGTCAGATAAAGATGAGTCTGAATCGAGTCCTGAGTCAGTTAATGGTTAAGTCTATGAGTCAGCTGTTAAGAGAGAGTCTAAGTCAAGTCGCAAGTCAGTTAAGGGGCAAGTCTGAGTCATGCCAAAAGTGAGATAAGGTGGGGTCAGAGTTGTAGGTCAATTAAGAGTAAGCCGGAGTCGTGTCATGAGTCAGTAAAGGGCAAGTCTGAGTCGTGTCACGAGTCAAATAAAGATGAGAATGAATCGAGTCTTGAGTCAGTTAGTGGTAAGTCTGAGTCAGCTGTTAAGAGATAGTCTAAGTCAAGTCGCAAGCCAGTTAAGGGCAAGTCTGAGTCATATCACAAGTCAGTAAAGGGCAAGTCTGAGTCATGTCACGAGTCAGATAAAGGTGAGTGTGAGCCGAGTCTTGAGTCAGTTAGGAGTTAAGAGTTAAGCCAGCTAAGAGTAAGTAAGTCTGAGTCGAATCTTGAGTCAGTTAAGGGGGAGGCTGAGTCATGTCACAAGTCAGATAAAGGTGAGTGTGAGCCGAGTCTTGAGTCAGTTAGGAGTTAAGAGTTAAGCCAGCTAAGAGTAAGTAAGTCTGAGTCGAATCTTGAGTCAGTTAAGGGGGAGGCTGAGTCATGTCACAAGTCAGATAAGGGTGAGTACGAGCTGAGTCTTGAGTCAATTAATTAGTCAATTTGTAAGTCAGTTAAGATAAGATTGACAAAAAATTGAGATACGAGTCAGTTAGGATTGACTTATTTAAGTCAAGTCAAAAATCATTTAAAGGTCTGGGTCATACACTATGAAGACAAAAGTATTGGGACACCTGCTCATTCATTGTTTCTTCTGAAATCAAGGGTATTAAAACAGTTTCTCCTGCTTTTGTTGGAGTGACTGTCTCTACTGTCCAAGGAAGAAGACTTTCTACTAGATTTTGGAGGAACATTGCTGTGAGGATTTGATTGCAGCATTCAGCGACAAGAGCACTGTTAGTCAGGAGGTCAAGATGTTATATGATTGCCACCCGAACCTCCTCATCCCCAACTCCCCAACTGATCCAAACATACAGGATGGAGCACCATCCATCCACAGCTCAATGCTGGGGGGCTTTATACCCCTCTAGCCCACGCCTGCAATGGGTGCAACTTTAACTATTGAATTCTGCATTCATTAGAAGGGTTACAGAGGGGGTGTCCACAAACATTTGGACATATACTGCATCAACACTATACTCTCACACCGTTTTAGTCTTCTGACCCCCGGCTAAACGCCAGCCACTCTCAGCCTTGACCCTCCTGGTCTCTGCCCTGTTGCACACCCGTGTTATCGCGGAGGAACGAACGAGGCACTTCCACAGGCCTCTCGAGGAGCCTTTTTGCTGTGTTACTCCATTATCAGATAAACGACAGCCTGGAAATCAATCAAGCACTCCAAGCATTACAGCAGCCTAGCCTAGCAATAAGGCCCGGAGGGAAGATCATGAGCCTATGCATTTTAAATCAATGCCTTTTCCCCACTGCCTTTTATTCTTTAAGGGAACGCATGCATATGGAGCAGGCCTTTTTTTTTTTTCGCTCGGCAATCTCATCGGCAAGCCCATCAGGAAATTAAACGAGCTTCACACTGTGAGCACTGTCACCTTGATCGTCGCTATTATTCAAATATTAACAATAAAAGAACCCGAGGCCCCCAACACCCTCCTCTCCCTCCTCCTTTGCCGCCGTCCTTTCATTATGATCCGAATGGCTAATAGTGCCACAATTTAAGTGTCTGGATGTATGCAGGATTGAATAGCGGTGGAAACGACATCCTGAGTGGCTAATTTTCCAGCCGCACCGTCTACAGTGGATGGATAACATGGATATCTGACACTCTGTTTCTAAAAGCCAGACAGCAGGAGCAAAGAGTGCAGGCTAACCACAGAGCCCATTGACTCAGCAGTCTAACACACACACACACACACACTCTCTCTCTCTCTCTTAAAGTATAAACCCACACACTGACTCACTTAGTAAGAACAAGGGCAGTTATTCTTGCCCAGCACACACCCTGGGTTTGGATGCAGTCTATGGTGGAATTTGGCTGGGCTATGGGGAAAAGCAGAGCAGTAGGTTAGCGGAGAGTGAGTGTGAGGAGGCGAGTCAGGAGGGAAAAGGGAGACAGGAAAAGATAGATAAATTCGGTGTCTCAGTTGTGTGGGCACTGGGCGCTATGCCGAACAGCCATAACATTAACACCACCTGCCTAAGATTGTGCAGCTCAGCAGCACAGGCCGTGTTCCAGCTAACTGAGGCTCAAATCCCACCTGTTTAGTCAAGTTAAGTCAAGTCAAGTCAGATTTATTTGTAAAGCTTTTTAAAACTGTTGTCGTCACAAAGCAGCTTTACATAATTAGTAATTAATGAAAGACAGCGACAAAAAGAAGAAATAACGTAAGACATGAAGGATCAAAGACCCCCAGTGAGCCCCAAAGGCCACAGTGGCAAGGAGAAACTCCCTCAGAGCTGGAGGAAGAAACCTTGGGAGGAACCAAGACTCACAAGGGGGACCCGACCCATCCTCCTCTGATCAGAACTATTTATAGATTATTGATAAAAATGACCAAACCAGATACAGCAGATAGTTAATAGTGGTGATATTAATAATAGTGGCAGATAGTTAGATAGAGTCCATTTAGGTTTGAACATGGTCATTAAACAGGTAGCAGTGGTAGGAGGGTGTGCCGCTGGTCTGTTATGGGTGGTGGTGGGTGGGGGGCCTGATGGTCGGATTGGTAGGTGGCAGCTGGTCTGACGCAGGTAGAGGGGACCTCAGCGGGCAATCTTCCAGCAGGTCGGGCTGGGTGGCCATTTTAGAGAGAGTTAGTACTGAGTTTAGAGGATAAGGCCTCATTTAGTCGACTGGCTCATCCAGGTTTGCTTGCTCTGGCTTTCAGTCGAGCTCAACACCTCGCTAAACTCTACTCTAAACTACGGCGGGCTTGTTTTTTTTCCACCTGTTTTCACAACCACATCGCCAATGACATCACCAGTCAGTGAGGCCTCATAGCGCCCCCTACCCTGTGGCTCTCTTAAATGCACATGAATAAATGAGCTTATTAAGCCAATCGAAATACCGTCCTCATTTAGAGATGTGGTCATCGTTGCAGCCCTACTCTGACCCATCAAGGCATGGGCGTCCTGTGGTATCTGGCACCCAGACTAATGTAAGCAGCAGATCCTTTAAGTCCTGTAGGTTGTGAGGTGTTGCCTCCATGAGCTTCAATGAGCCTTAAGAAAAATAGCTCAAGCTAATAGCTCAAAATCAAATCCTGGATTTTCAAGTGTTTCTTTTTTTTTTTGTCAAGTTAAACACGCACCCTCCATCCCCAACAGAAGCTGTTCCTGTGCATGGGGGTTCACTACACCCCACTGCATTTCCCAGTGTGAACACACTGTGGTTGCTGCCCTACAGTAGAGCTTGATGTGAAACACAGGCTTGCTTCAACAGCAGCAGAAGCAGCACCATGGTCTGGCCAGCCGCTTGGCTCTGAGCTGTGCCCTGGCCTTGGCTCCGCTTGTGACAGATGGAGGGCAATTACAGCTGTGATCAATACACATCACAGGCCACAGCAGCTGAGCCCAGGCCTGCTCTTCAAAACCCTGCTCTCCACCAGGGTGCCTTCGCTGCGTATACGCTACTGTCATCACCACATTACGGCCTACATGGAAAATGTATTCCGGGGGATACGCAATTCCATCAGTTTCCATATGCTGTGGTAATGATGTGCCCGATTTGGGGGCAGAATGCTCCAATTTAGGCCCACCCCTGGCACAATGCAATCTCTGCCTTAAGCGAGTGACACATCATACAGATCATCGCAATCAGTGTCCAGGCAATCTGCTACAAGTCACCTGCAATGGAAGTAATGGCCTGCTGTCGTGGCGAAGCTTCGAATGTGCTTCGCGCAGCTGTCATTAGGAAGCAGGTGGAGGAGATAAGCACGGCTCACTTCGCTGGATCCTGCTGACTGGTGTTAGGCATGGAGGCATGGGGCAGCAGGCTGGGAACGCCAAGGCTCTGGGCCAGCTCAAAAGTCCTCTACAGAAATAGACGACCTGCTGATTGAGATCACTCCATTAGGGTCACTTGGTTCCTGTTACACACAGGAGGGAAAGGCGTACACTGCAGATTAACGCATTATGTTAAAGAGAGACTTTGAGGAGAAATTAAAGTGTCGTTTGGGACAGTTTACCCCCTGTCTCAGGGGTCTGGGTGAGCCGTTGTGTGTGATGGGGGAGGGTATGTATGGGTGGAGTAATTGACTATCCAAATTAGGGTGTATTAGGGTGTAGGTTCAGATTATAGGTGTATATTAAGGTATACATTCAGATTAGGTGTAGGTGTAGATTAAGGAGTGTGTTCAGATTAAGTGTTGTAGATTAAGATGTAGGTTCAGATTATGTGTAGATTTAAATTAAGGTGTAGATTAGGGTATAGGTTCAGATTAAAGATGTATATTAAGGTATACATTCAGATTAGGTGTAGATTAGGGTGTGTGTTCAGATTAGGTGTAGGTGTAGATTTAAATTAAGGTGTAGATTAGGGTGTGTGTTCAGATTAGGTGTAGGTGTAGATTAAAGTGTAGGTGTAAATTAAGGTGTATATTAAAGTGTAGGTTCAGATTATGTGTAGGTTCAGATTATGTGTAGGTGTAGATTAAGGTGTAGGTTCAGATTAGGTGTAGATTAAGGTGTAGGTTCAGATTAGGTGTAGGTGTAGATTAAGGTGTAGGTCCATATTAGATGTAGATTGAGGTGTAGGTTCAGATTAGATGTAGGTGTAAATTAAGGTGTAGGTTCAGATTAGGTGTAGATTAAGGTGTAGGTTCAGATTAGGTGTAGGTGTAGATTAAGGTATAGGTTCAGATTATGTGTAGGTGTAGATTAAAGTGTAGGTGTAAATTAGGGTGTAGATTAAGGTGTAGGTTCAGATTAGATGTAGGTATAAATTAGGGTGTAGGTATAGATTAAGGTGTAGGTTCAGATTAGGTGTAGATTAAGGTGTAGATTCAGATTATGTGTAGGTGGAGATTAAGATGTTGGTTCAGATTAGGTGTAGATTAAGGTATAGGTTGAGATTAGGTGAAGGTTTAAATTAAGGCGTAGGTGTAAATTAAGGTGTAGGTTTTGTCTATTCAAGTCTTTGGGATTAAGCATGAATTAAAACCAGACGAACCCTCAGAGAGTCCTGAGGCCGCACTGTTTAAATGCAGTTATGTAAATATCAGGTAATGTAATTATCAGGTAATGTAAATATCAGGTAATGTAATTGTCATGTAATGTAATTATCAGGTAATGTAATTGGCAGGTTAGTAAATGTAATTGGGTACATTTACATAATGTTTAGATTCTGCACTGAGAAATGATTCACATTAAACTTTCAGCATTGCCTTGATCTCTCAGGGTCAACATGACACGAAACCTTCCCGTAAGCAACCCACTGGACCTTCCTTTGATCCCCTGTCCATGGTCCACTCAGTAGTGCTCATTATTGCTTGCACTGACCCACTGTGCTCTGACTGAGGGCTTATAGGAACAGAAGCCCAGTCAAGCACAAGCACAAACACGCATGCCACATGTTCTTTACAGAGCCACGGGGTACAGCTGTAGTCTCTGACTCAGCACCAGAGGCTAACCGACTGGAGGGGGGGGGTCACACATGCTCCTCGTCGGAAAGGCAGTTCCGCAACAATGGCCTCGGCCTTCCACGCGCAAGCTAATGAGAAACAGCGGAGGGGAGATGGGCAGGGCCGACCTCCTGCCGGCGGCTGATAACAAAATAACCAGCTGCTCAAACTCAGACACAGACTTTAACCGGGGGATCGTCCGAGCCAAGCGGAAGGCAGGACCGCACAGCCAGCAGGCCAATGTGCTCCGAGTGCCGAGTGAAGATGCTAAGACAAGAATGAACACAGGCAGGAGCGCTGCGGTTCACTGCAGAGGGGTTCACACGTTAAACCCCTGGGAACACATCTGGATATGATGAATATTTGTGTATTACACTAAACTTGGGGGTTCAGTGAAGCGCTCAGCAAAGTGTAAACACTCCTGACAGCCCTCAGCCATCACTCGACAACACAGTCTGGTCACGTTACCATGGGTTGAGACGGAGAAGTTGGGTTTTTTACAGATCTTTAGGGTTTACTGAGGTTCTGATATCTGGAACCGAGCTACCCGCCCAACTTGACTCTAAATCACCCTTAACTGACTCCCAACTCAACTCTCTGAATCGCTAAATTGCCCTTAACTGACTCTCAACTTGACTCTGAATCAAGGCAATGCTGAAAGTTTAATTTGAATCATTTCTCAGTGCAGAATCTAAACATTATGTAAATGTACCCAATTACATTTACTTACTTGCCAATTACATTACCTGATAATTACATTACCTGATAATTACATTACCTGATATTTACATTACAATCACTGAATCACCCTTAATTTACTCTTAACTGACTAATAACTCAATTCTGAATCGCTGAATCACTAAATTGCCCTTAACTAACTCCCAACTCGACTCTGAATCGCCCTTAACTGACTCTCAACTTGACTCTGAATCTCTGAATCTTAACTGACTCCCAACTCAACTCTCTAAATCGCTAAATCGCCCTTAACATACTCTCAACTCGACTCTGAATCGCCCTTAACATACTCTCAACTCGACTCTGAATCGCCCTTAACTGACTCTCAACTTGACTCTGAATTGCTAATTCGTCCTTAACTGCCTCTCAGCTCAACTCTGACTTGCCCTTAACTCTCCCCCAGCTTGACTCTGAATCACTGAATCGCCCTTAATTGACTCTTAACTGACTAATAACTCGATTCTGAATCGCCCTTAACTGACTCCCAACTCGACTCTGAATCTCTGAATATTAACTGACTCCCAACTCAACTCTCTGAATCGCTAAATCGCCCTTAACAGACTCTCAACTCGACTCTGAATCAGCCTTAACAAACTCTCAACTCGACTCGGACTTGCCCTTAACTGACCCCCAGCTTGTCTGTGAATCGCTGAATCGTCCTTAAATGACTCCCAACTCGGCTCTGAATCACCCTTAACTTTAGCCTGAGAGAAAAATCTGAACAAAATAAATGAAGGGGTGGGCTAGCATGTAGCATGTATGCTAGCTAGGGCAGTAGCCAATACAAGTAAAGTCGTCAGCTAATCTAGCTGGAATTTCAGTAAATTACAGATCACATTACTTTAAAATAGCTGGATTAGCAATAATGCTAGCTGGATTAGCAATAATGCTAGCCGGATTAGCAATAATGCTAGCTAGCTAGCATACGCACTATACGAAGTACACATATCTTGGCAAAATAATCATTTCTCAAACGTTCAAACGTGGCCCTTCATTTCTATCGCTAACGACGTAGCGTTGATCATCCGTAACTGGTCATATGGAGCGATTTGGCTGCTCGCTCGTCGCTGATCCGTCAGGAAAAAAAATCTATCTTCCTCCTATTTGCCTGCTGCCAAGGAGATGTGTGAGGGAGCGAGGAAAAATTATGCTCGCCAAGACCCCCGCTAATGAAGTCATCTCCCTCGCGCCCCGGCCGGCCAGTCGCCTTTTTAATTAGCAGCTAATCAAGTCAATATGGTGGCCGTGGCTGGGAGGCGAGCGCACCCACCCTCCTCTCTGTTCTGTTTGCACAGTTTTTGCCTCGATCCCGAGACCCGCGCAGGCTCTGGGATAATATTTACCGAGCCCCCGCCTTGGGCAGCTCCGGCAGAAATTCTGTTAATTACTCCGGGCCGTGAATTTGGGATGTAATCCGTCTCAGTGGCAGCGAGCTGTTAGCAGGAACACATAGCGCTATAGGACACTGATGGTTCTCTGAGGCTGTGGAGGGAGAGAAAGTGGACAAGAATAAAGTCAGAGCAGCTGCCTGAGGCGAGAATGAGCACACACACACATACAGGCCCAGCAAATCATCCTCACACACACACACACATATATACACACATACACACACCCTCAGGAAACACAGCTGAGTCTATGTGGGCCCAGCTTGCTATTCAATCATCTGGCAGACATTTCAGTCACATTTGAGACAATAAACTGGCAAATTCTGCGATGCACTGTTTACCAAGTTCTCTAAAATGTACCGCCGTGACAAACAGTGTATAAAAATATATATATTAACATAATATACATAACGTAGGAAGCATGTGGCTTGCAGGGGGGTTTAAGGTGCTTTAGCACCTGTTGGTCTTCTTTATCACTCCTAAATGAATAAATATTGATCGTTTAAATGAAATAGTCAAATTTGTCGTAGGTTATCTGTCGTTGTATCTCCAAATTCAAAATCTACAGAGATAGCAGGCTGATAGGACCCCGGAGAGGAGAGGATCGCTGGTTCGAATCCCAGTAATGCCACTATCCGTCATCAGCCGAGGCCCCAGAGGGCACAACTGGCCTTGGTTTCTCCAGGGTGGGTAGATGGCGCTCTCTCCCCTCATCACTCCAGTGCGATGCTGGCTGCCACTTGTGTATGCTGAGCCAGGTTTGCGACGCTTTCCTCCCGGCGCGTTGGTCACCCAGTAATGTTGCATCAGCGACAGTTCGAAAAAGAGGCGATGGCTGGCTGCACATGTGCCGGAGGGGGCATGTGTTGGTCTTCACCCTTACTAGTGTCAGGAGCATTGCATGCGATTGGGGGAGAAAATGGAAAGTTGGGCAGTAAATGGTCAATATAGCTAGCCACATTTTTTACTCTGTTCTTATCAGCTTGTTAGCTCGCTAACTTAGAAGCTAGCCATCACGACTACAGCTTTACCGCAAAAGGAAAAAAAAAACGTTTTAACTTTAATGTAGCAAGCAGGAGCACTGCTAGGCTAGGTGCGTTTGCCCAGGACCTGGGTTAGCACTGCTACTGCTACTGCTGTTTAGGCGACTGGAGGAGTCAGCAACTGCTGAAGCTGTGGCAGGATGTTGGCTAAAAGCTTACTAAGATCAGCATAAACATTTGTGGCAAATGATATTTCATTCTGCAATTGCTAAGATATTTACTCTTACTGGCTTGTTTGCTCGCTAACCAAGAGGCTAATGTTATGGAGGTTTTTGAAAAAACAAAAACACACAATCAAATTATACTATCGCTATTACAACTGCATGCTGAATGTCTACAATGGGAACTTTAGCATTCTTAACAGTGATGTAGCAAGCAGGTCTGTTGCTAGGCCAGTTTTAGGCTGCTTTGGCCTGAATAGCTAGTTAGCCAATCGCCAATATAGGTACATTAGCCAAAAGCCATGTAGCAAACAGGTGAGATGATAGGCTAGTTGTAGCGTGACTTGACCTGTCCTAAATGTCCTTGATCCCTGCTAAAAAAAGAAAGCTGAAAATTGTTTAACTTACGCTTTTAAGGTGGTAATAAGTTCTTGCAGATGGTGCTGGACGAGGATGATCAGACTATAAATACCTGCGGGGCCTGTAACGAGACTCATACTATGAGAAGAGTGCAGTGCAGTGAGCGTCTCGCTAGATGTGTGGAAAATGAGTCGCAAAGCAGATACAGTTAATGATTGGATAAAGGAGTGATTGCGTTTGGGCGGAGAAAGTAGCTGAATCTGGAGGTGGATGGAAGCTTACGGTCACACAGGTCTACTAGCAGTGGCAGAATCTCAGTCTCCCAAAGGCAAAACTAATGGATAGTGACTGCTGTCGTGTTTTGTGTGTCGTATGTGAATGACCTTGTAACCTGGACAGGGTGGGAAACTCGGGTTCTCTCTTTTGGAGAGCTGGATTCCTACACAGTACCAGCAAACTGTGCTAGACTCTGGTCCTCGGTTCCCCACCCCTGTTGTAGGACCTGCAGCATGTCTAAGAGAGAGCACAGAGCATTAACTTCAGTACCTTTGAGTGATCTGTGTCTCCTGGAAGCTGATGGAGAATATTTAAGTCATAATAGATCTAATCAAGTCTAATCACCCATGAAGCGACAGATCTACTGTGTGCCAACTTCACCAAATAGCCGTATCTTCGATACATTTTATGCCTATTGCTCCAGATTTCGTAATAAACAGACGTTTTGGACCCCTTTTATGCATCCGCTGGTAACGACGTCCATAGTATTCAGTATTTTTCCCAATGGAAATGAATGCGTGCAAAAGTTTTGGCACCCAATCAAATGAAATGATGATACACATATAAATACACTAGCAACATCCACAGTTACAGTTATCGGATATCATAGCAACTGCCTAGCAACCACTAAGCAACATCATGGCATCCGCCTGAAATACAATAGCAATCACCTCACTACACTGTAGCATCTAGAAACCACTTAGTAACACCATAGCTCGCAACCACACGTCAACCTGTGATACCCTAGCAACTGCCTAGCAACCGCATAGCAACACCAAAAAAAGCAATCACCTGTGACACCATAGCAACCAATTTGCAACACCATAGCAACCAATTTGCAACACCATACCAATCTCCTGGGATACCATAACAACCACCTAGCAACTCCTTAACAACACCATAGCAACCACCTGGGATACAGCAACAGCAAATAGCAGATATTGTTTAGTTTTAAAGTAGTAAACTAGTTTTAATCTAGCCTATAAAATGCTAGCTAGGAAAATAGCATTAAAGAGCACATTCCTTACAAATGCACTAAATCCTCATTTGGATTAGCATGTATGATAGCTAACTAGCATATCTGCTATAACAATCTTGCCAATCTTGGCAGAAAATTCATAGACATACTTTTTTATTCATCCCGGGGAAGCATCTAGTGCTGTCCCCGGTAACAAGGTTTTATTATTCATAATTCCGGATTGTCCTTTAATCGTAAAACCTTCAAATAAAGTAAACAACACTTTTTTAATAATGTGAACAAACACATTTTTTTTTTAAAAAGAGGGAAAAAAAGAGTTTTATCTTTGTAAAAGTTCTCAAACGCAACAAAGAGTAGCCTGAAAACCAGGGTCAGCAGGTTCAAAAGCTCCCGCAAGAAAAGCATTTTAGCTAAAGGTTAAATGTAAATACACAAAAAAGCGCCATTCTCAGAGCATCCCGCGCTCGTTTCATGCCGACTGCTAAGGTGACCGTTTGATTAGCCCAAATTTATTTATGAATCTCCCACCAGATCGTTTGATAGCAGAAGCATTTGATCAGCACTGCTGAGTAAAAAAGCTCACTTCGACCCTTTCAGATCACAATACTAATTCTGCTATCAGCCCGACTGATCTTAATTGGTGTTTTAAGCCTTTCAGATGCAGCTGGAGAATGCCAGGACTGTGGCGTTCTTGCCACAAGGCCGGGGATGGGAAGGCCACTACTGCCCCCAGGCCTGGCTTATGAGAACTGCACCTTTTGGGAAGATGCACAGAGGCTGTAATGCCCACTGATACCCTCTGAAACGTCTGATGAAAAGGCAAAGCTTGCTGCACTATATGTCTAATGAAGGCATTCAGCTACTTTGAGTTACATCTATTGCTGACACTGATGTGCAAATGCATACACATACACAGCTTGTCTAGTTCCTGTAGAGAAGTACTGTCAATAGAACAGGACTCTCTCTGGAGCAGATCAACATGAACCTATGGGCATCATGCTGCCTAATAATGCCAGGCGTGGTCTAGAGGAGTATAAAGCCCCCCCCCACAGCATTGAGCTGTGGAAGAACTGTGGATATTAGATATTTAGATGGTTGTTTATTTTAGATATTTGACACTAGATGCCAAGACAGTTGTTTAATGGATATTTCCTACTAGATACCTACTACTACCTACACTAGTATAGTAGAATTAGATACTTGTTTACCTGAGATACATGTAATACATACTAAATACTTAAAGTAACTAGATACTTAGATATTTGTTAACTTTAGATACTTGATATTAGATAATTAGTATATTTGGATATTTGTTACTAGATACTTGGTTAACTCTATATTAGATACTTAAATATTAGATACTTAGTATTTTTGGATATTTGTTACTAGATATTTATTAACTTTAGATACTTGATATTAGATACGTAGTATATTTGGATATTTGTTAATGGATACTTCGTAAACTAGATATTAGATACTTAGATATTTGTTTACTTTAGATACTTGATATTAGATACTTAGTATATTTGGATATTTGTTACTAGATACTTGGTTAACTCTATATTAGATACTTAGATATTTGTTTACTTTAGATACTTGATATTAGATACTTAGTATATTTGGATATTTGTTACTAAATAGTTAGTAAACTAGATACTAGATACTTAGATATTTATGTACTTTAGATACTTGATATTAGATTCTTAGTATTTTTGGATATTTGTTACTAGATACTTAGATATTTGTTTACTTTAGTTACTTGATATTAGATCATTAATATATTGGATACTAGATTAAGATATCTGTAGGTATGTGCGAGGCATTAAGGTACTTGATACTAGATACTTAGTACGATAGATAGTAGATAGTTAGATACACTAGTACACTTACGGAGGCTGTTTTCCTCCATTTAAAAGGCTGAAGTGAGCAATGCTCCAGAATCTGGCAGGACGCCTTGACAGCCCCTGGACAGTACAGATGTCAGGGTCAGGATGTTGGATGTTGGATGATCACCACCCACCTCATTCCCAACTCCCCATCCTGAAAGATGATGGAGCACCACCATCATTCCAGAGGACACAGTTCTTCCGCTGCTCCACAGCTCAATGCTAGGGGGCTTTAAACCCCTCTAGCCCACCACTAGTATTATTAGGCAGCATGGTACCAATAGATTCATGTTTATCTGTTCCAGTAAGTCCTATTCTATCGGTAGTACCTTCTTCTCTACTGAGACTAGAGAAGCTGTGTGTGTGTCTATGTGCATTCGCACATCTGTGTCAGCAATAGTTGCAACTTAAAGTACCTGAATGCATTAATTAGAAGGGGTGGGGCGGTCAACCCCACCTGGATGATAATGCTAATTTCTGCTAGCATACTCATCTATGGACCTAGTTTCTCAAGGTCTAGCTCACTTGTTGTACCACCTGCTGCTCTACTCTTCACCTGTCCGTCCACCTCATGTTGAAATAAATGAACTTGGACTGTCCAAATTGGACTGATCATGACCGCTACTACTGTTGTTAGCTATGCTACACGCTGTAGTCCATGTTCATAGACAACAGTTATAGTCATACAGTGTCGGAAACTACTTAAGCTAGCCTCCACCCAGTTTGGCACCAAAGATGACTTGGCTGATCAGCCATATTTTCTGCGGGAAGTATATATACTTTTTTAGGCCACAAATGTGGTTAAAATAAGGTTAGCAAGTCTAGCGTGTGATTCCGAACTTCATGTCCTTCGCTAGAGAAACAGGCCTTTGACAAAAGCTGCAGTCAGGTCTGACCAATTTGTCTTAGTGACCAGACAGATCCCAAGAGCAGCCGTCCTCCCTTAACATCACTCTCACTGACCTCGAATGGCCACCACCGGCCACTCTCACGACCGTCAACGGCCACCGTGTCCTCATGAAAGTTCAGCGAGCCGCTCACCACCCCGGTGTGTTATTTACTCACAGAGCTCTGTTTATTCACACGTCTGATGCAGACGGCCAGCTCACAACTCAAACCCTATTCCTTTATACGCTCTCTGAAGTCCCAGAAGCCAGCCACATCCAAAATATCACCCAGGCCACAGACGGCCACCGAGCCTGAACAAACAGTGGCCTCTCCTTAGACCTTCTACTTGTTCAATCATAGGACTCAACAAAGTGGTGAAATATTATGGATGAAAAATAAATAAATAAATAAATAAATAAGTATTAATAAAATAGTGAATAATTGCTTGTTCTGTTACGCAATTCTAAAACAAATATCAAAAGGCTATACTGTATATACTGTATTCACTTCCCGAGGTCCCTTTACGAGGTTTGTGTAGAGGGTTATGAACCAAAAATGTACTTTGATACTTATTTACTTGAATTACTTAATACTAGATACTGAGCAAACTACATACTGGACACGTAGTATACTAGATAAGTCTTCATACTGGATACTAGATACTTAGATACTTGCATATTTTAAAAAAATTATCATAGATACTTAAATTTTTTTACTTTAGATATTTAATACTAGTTACTTAGTATATCAGATACTTAAATATTTATACTAAGTATACTTTGTAGTACACAAAGTATACAGTTTTCTAGATACTAAGATACTTTAGATGTTTACTTTAGATACTTCATATAGATGCTTAAAATATTAGATATTAAACACTTAGATATTTGCGTACTTCAGATATTTGATACTACATTTATTGTATATTGTATACTAGACACCTTAGATACTTCAGACACTTGGTCATTTATACTTATAGTACAGTAGATACTAGATATTTAGATGCTTCATAGATACTATAAGAGTTTATTTTAGATATTTGACACTAGATGCCAATTTGGATATTTCTTACTAGATACCTAGATACTCATGTACTTTAGATACATGATACTAGATACTTGATATATTAGATACCTAGAGACTTGTTTACTTTAGATCCTTAATATTAGATACTAGATACTTACAGTACTAGACATTGTATTTAGTATACTTGATAACACTTGTACTAGATATGTAAACACACTAGATACTCAACACTAGTACAGTAGAATTAAAGATACTTGTTTACCTGAGATACATGTTACTAAATATGTAAAGGTAACTAGATACATAGATATTTGTTTACTTTAGATACTTGATATTAGATGCTTAGCATATTTGAATATTTAGTACTAGATACTTTGTAAACTAGATACTAGATACTTTGATATTTCTTTACTTTAGATACTTGATATTAGATACTTAGCATATTTGGATATTTGTTACTAGATACTTTGTAAACTAGATACTAGATACTTAGATCTTTGTTTACTTTAGTTACTTAATGTAAGATACTTATTGTACTAGACACTGTACTTAGTATACTTGATACTACATACTAAACACTTGTACTAGATATGTAAACACACTAGATACTCGACACTTGTATAGTAGAATTATAGATACTTGTTTACCTGAGATACATGTTACTAAATACATAAAAGTTACTAGATACTTAGATATTTGTTTACTTTAGATACTTGATATTAGATACTTAGTATATTTGGATATTTGTTACTAGATACTTTGTAAACTAGATACTAGATACTTAGATATTTGTTTACTTGATATACTTAATACTAGATACTTAGTAAATTAGATAAATATTTGTTTACCTTAAATACTATATACTACATACATAGATATTTGTTTACTTTAGTTACTTGATATTAGAGCATTAATATATTGGATACTAGATTAAGATGTCTGTAGGTATGTGCGAGGCATTAAGGTACTTGATACTAGATACTTAGTACAATAGATAGTAGATAGTTAGATACACTAGTACACTTACGGAGGCTGACAGAACTGAGGTGGAGTGAAAAAAGTTCTTTATTGAACATTTAATAAAAATTAACTACAAATAGTGTGTAGTCAGGGGCCTGTGAATCCGACTGCTAACACCTGCCATCACTGCCACTGCATGTGTGTGTATATAAGTGTGTGGAGGAGGAGAAGAGGGCAAACCATGCGCTAAATGTCACCTGGCTCAGCTCGAAAGCCCCTTTCATAAACGATGATGATTTTGCTGGTGGTGGGAACTGGAGCTGTCTGAGGCGAGCAGGAGGGTTTCCTGCCCTTCTGCTGTGGCGCTAATTGACTCATCAGCAGCGTTCTCAGCCTCGCGCGGCCGGCCTCTCTACCTAACACTGTCAATATGGTGTGGTGACAGGCAATAAAGCTGACCCCCTGTCCTCACAGTGCGCTCTATAAAGAAAGCAAGGCAACTTCATTTAAGGAGAGCTGTTCTAGTGCCTGTCTGCCAGGCCGGTTCAGTCCAGGACAATAAAACAGACCTGCGTAAACAGCTTGAATGGAAACTGACCCATTAATCTGTAGGGTTTTATTCAGTTATTAATGACAATACATATTAATCAGTAAATACTGTGAATTATTGCTGTGAATGATTCAGTATCTACTACATTTGTTTATTTATTTACCTACTATAGTTATTTAATGATAGTATAAATTATTTAGTATCTATAAAGTATTAACTATAAATGATTTAGTAACTGCTGTTAACGATTTAGTTTTTACTATAAATGATTCAGTAGAATCTATAAATGATTCAGTAAGTACTATAAATGATTCAGTAAGTACTATAAATGATTCAGTAACGACTATAAATGATTCAGTAGAATCTATAAATGATTCAGTAATTACTATAAATGATTCAGTAACTATTAAAATTGATAAAGTAACGACTATAAATGATTCAGTAGAATCTATAAATGATTCAGTAACGACTATAAATGATTCAGTAGAATCTATAAATGATTCAGTAATTACTATAAATGATTCAGTAACTACTAAAATTGATAAAGTAACTACTATAAATGATTTAGTAAAAACTATAAATTATTCAGTAGAAAGTATGCATGATTCAGTAACTGTTATAAATGATTCAGTAACTATTATAAATGACTCAGTAACTACTATAAATTATTTACTTACTGTTATGAATGATTCAGTATTTAGTATTAATAATTCAGGAGAAATGATTTAGTAACTATAAAAGTTTCAGTAACTACTATGAATGATTCAGTAACTGATATAAATGATTCAGTAACTACTATGAATGATTCAGTAACTGATATAAATGATTCAGTAACTACTATGAATAATTCAGAAACTGATAAAACTGATTCAGTAGAAACTATAAATGATTCAGTAACAATTATAACTGATTAAATAGCTACTATGATTGATTCAGTGTCTTCTGTAAATGATTCGGTACTTGCAATGAAGTATTCAGTATTTACTAACAATGATTCAGTATCTACTCTAAATGATTCAGTATCTACTTTCAGTCTCACTGACTTTTAATGAATGACGATGTTTCTAATGACAGATGTAATTTACAGTTAGAGCAAAAATCTTGGTGTGTGAAGCTGTATGAAGGCCGTTTCTGTCGGGTCAAAAAGGGGTCGGTCAGTGAGTCACAGGATGAGATGCATTAGCATGCAGTGGTAAAATGTCGACCCCATGGTAATTATATGAAATTACAGTGAAAACGCTGGTGGATCAACAGCAGCTCCACCTAGACTATTCAGCAATAACCTGCAAAGACTGGAAGTTGAAACAAACATGCAGGAGCGATTTTAGGGGCCCGTCTGTGTCTGGCCGGTCTACTGAAACTCTTCTGGTTGCTGGTCTTCTCGTGGTCTCTCTCTCTCTCTCTGGTGGCCAGAAATTATTTCATTAACCCCCCAAAAAAGGCCTGAGCTTTGATTAATGATGTAATTAGCTGTGTTAAGTGATAACTGACGAGTTTTTGAGCTCGACTGTTTCACCTCCGCACCAGTGCGTTGCTCCCGCCAGTCTCCCTGCTCAGGAGCCTCCTATAAGGGGGGGGCAGTAATGCCCCATCAGCCTACTGAGGAGGCCCAGTCACACGGAGCCACACGGCCAATGGGCCCGAACACCCAACGCCCAAACCCATCAAATAAGCACTTAGCCAGCAGGGGCAATGGGCCGGACCTGATTACCGTCTTCTGCGGCCGGAGCCCGCCCGACATTACGCCTCTTCCATCTGATAGAAAAGTGATCGTATACAGCGCCGCGAGGAAGACGAGGAGGCCGCCGTTGTGTTGCATTACAAGTCAGTGACTTCGAAACGGTCCCATCACCATCATCATCATCACCATCATCATCATCATCATCATCATTCGCCACAATTTCAGCCCTGCAGAAATGAAATGTGCTCATCCCAGCACCCATATACCATCTGCCATTTCAGGCCTTCATTGCCCCCCACCAGCCGAGAGCTTCCCCCCCCCCCCCCCAACACTGCTACAGCAAGTCTGAGTCAAAGCTCCCGCTTCCCCTCTTTCCCGAGAAAATGACATTTATGCCTTAAGAGGAAGTGATATTTATTCAAATCAACGCTCAAAGACTGCACCCGTCCCCCCTGTCCCCTGTCCCCTGTCCCCCCGTCCCACTTTAAAAAAAAAAAAAAAAAAAAAAAAAGGTGTGATGTCTGAAGGATGGGCCTGGAAGGATTTGTCTCTCATAACAAACCATGCAGATAAAATCCCAGACATAATCTCCGAGCTGAAACGATAACCAAGCAGCAATTATACACAGCGCCTATCTGCACAGCGGACTGCCTGAGCTCGGCACAACGGCTGCCAGCGCGAGAGAGAGAGAGAGAGAGAGAGAGAGAGAGAGAGAGAGAGAGAGAGAGACAGAGAGAGAGAGAGAGCGAGACAGACAGACAGAGAGAGAGAGAGAGAGAGACAGACAGACAGAGAGAGAGAGAGAGAGCGAGAGAGAGAGAGAGAGACAGACAGACAGACAGAGAGAGAGAGAGAGAGAGACAGACAGACAGACAGACAGGGACAGGGACAGAGAGAGAGAGAGAGAGAGAGGACAGCTGTATCTTCTGCAGCATCTCCTCTGCTCCTCTGAGCTGCGGTGAGTGTGAGAGTGTGAGTGAGTGTGAGTGTGAGTGTGAGTGTGAGAGTGTGTGTGTGAGTGTGAGAGTGTGTGTGTGAGTGTGTGTGAGAGTGTGAGAGTGTGTGTGTGAGAGTGTGTGTGTGAGTGTGAGAGTGTGAGTGTGTGTTTGTGAGAGTGTGTGTGAGTGTGTGTGAGAGTGTGAGTGTGTGTGAGTGAGTGTGAGTGTGTGTGTGAGTGAGTGTGAGTGTGTGTGTGTGTGTGAGAGTGTGTGTGTGAGTGTGAGAGTGTGTGTGTGAGTGTGAGAGTGTGTGTGTGAGAGTGTGTGTGTGAGTGTGAGAGTGTGTGTGTGAGTGTGTGAGAGTGTGAGTGTGAGTGTGAGAGTGTGTGTGAGTGTGTGTGAGAGTGTGAGTGTGTGTGAGAGTGTGAGAGTGTGTGTGAGAGTGAGTGAGTGTGAGAGTGAGTGAGTGTGAGAGTGAGTGAGTGTGAGAGTGTGTGTGAGTGTGTGTGAGTGTGAGTGTGTGAGTGTGAGTGAGTGAGTGTGTGTCTGTGTATGTGTGAGTGTGTGTGAGTGTATGTGAGTGTGTGTGTATATGTGTGTGAGTGTGTGTGAGTGTGTGTGTGAGTGTGTGTGTGAGTGTGTGAGTGTGTGTGAGAGTGTGTGTGTGAGAGTGTGTGTGTGAGTGTGAGAGTGTGTGTGAGTGTGTGTGAGTGTGTGTGTGAGTGTGAGAGTGTGTGTGTGAGAGTGTGTGAGAGTGAGTGAGTGTGTGAGTGTGAGTGAGTGTGAGAGTGTGTGAGTGTGTGTGAGTGTATGTGAGTGTATGAGAGTGTGTGTGTATATGTGTGAGTGTGTGTGTGAGAGTGTGTGAGTGTGTGTAAGTGTGTGTGTGAGTGTGTGTGTGAGTGTGTGTGAGTGTGTGAGTGTGAGTGTGTGTGTGAGAGTGTGTGTGAGCAGCAGATGGAATAGAGCAGCAGCTGCCAGAGAACCGCAGGACGGCTCACGGGGAGCGGAGCTGCACAGCGCAGCGCAGCACAGCGAACATGGGGGCACAGCGCCCCCTGCTGTTAGAGGCTCGTAAATGAAGGCAGTTGACTTCTCAGACAGAAGTGCGAGCTGGGATTAGATCATGGGAGTCTGCTGGTTTAACTGGTCTACAGATTAGACCATGCTGGTTGACCCACATGATCAGGATGATCAGTACGACAGGTCATAGGTCGGCCCGGCATAAAAGAGACAATTTATATATTGATCATTTATATGTAGTTATTTAGTTATATCTATTTAAATATCTATTGATGTATATTTTAAATAAATTATATACTTTAAAGTGCTGCATACAACAGTTAGACCCAGGCAAGCGACCTAACGGCGCGGTTTCCCCGCAAAAACTGTATCACTCCGCCGAACGCCGTTCAACCCGGAAGTACCGTAGCTAGCTAAACAAGAACCACGAAAATAAACGAAACCACGAAAATAAAAGGATTAAAAGACAAGAAAACACCATAAGAAGCGATAAACCGAGAAGTTGTTTAATGTGTGGGTGTGTGTAAGGAGCTGCGCAGTGATTGGAGGTCGTTTCTGCTGGTTAAGGAACTATAATTTGGCGGAGGGAGACACTGGCAATATATTAGAGGCTGTGTTCGCGGGTCGATTTTATTGATTTATTATTATTTTTTATTGTTATTATTTGCATCATTATTTATTTTTTGAACTGATATAACAAAAAAAACTAAAAAAAAAAAAAACAAAAAAAAACAGGAGGTTATTGTCAAATTACGGTTCTCGCCTTTAAAAAATATAATCCAATTTTAACGCATTTAAGCAGATTTGAGCAATTTTAACGTCCAAAACTGTGGTTAGAAAAGCACAGAAAACCCACAGACCCCAAACTCATGTATAAGGTAACGCTTTAGCTTCGGCCCATTGGACTGCATTGGAAGTCAGTGAGGTCTGTTCTACAGCTCTGCAGGATCCAGGGTCCAGGACTCCTCCCCCCAGGCCTGCACCCTGTGCTCAGACTGCGGTCAGCAGGGTTAATTAGCCTTTATTCCAGAGCATTTAGTCCACTACAGCTAGCATGACATCATTGCCCCGGAGGTGGATGAGGAGCGGGCTCCGGGCCCAGTCTCCTCAGGAGATCTCACAGGCCGGGTCTCAGACCCGCAGCGCGTGCGAAATACCACAACTGCTGCTCACGGGCGCAGGACCAACCCGGGCCTTTCGGCCTGGTGCTGCTGTATTAGCTTAGTGAGGACACTGGGGGCAAGTGGGACAGGGGCTGGCTCAAGTTTTTAAAGGATTTAACTGAGATTTAGAATTTTATTGCATGATTTAGTAACCAGTAGAGCATAGGGTGAATTAAAGCAGCAATATGTAGCATTTCTACCTTTAAATAGCAGCTTCAGAATCAGGCTGATGCTGCACCTGAAGGTCAGAGCTGTGAACAGGTGTAAAAGCATAGCAGTTACAGTTAGTAAGCAGTGCTGTGGAACAATATGCTGGGTTAGGTGGCTACTCTGCTGAGCCCTCTGCTGGGGAGAGCTTGCAACAGCAGTTATTTACCTTGAAGTGAGCTAGGGAATGAAAATGAATGCAGCAATGTGAGAACTGAAGCAGTTCCTGCAAGTATCAGGAACACCTAAAAAAAAAAAAAAAAAAAAAATGACTCCATGGCTCCAGCACGCCTGTGCAACCTGTCTGAGGGAAAGTCCCATTGCACAACACTCAACTTCAGGCTCAAGCGCTCAGTGCTCTGTCTGAAGGTTCTGAGTCTAAACGGCTCGTATTTGAATGTGGTTACATAGGCAGGAGAATGCGGAGACCCAGTAACTCCTAGAGCCCGTTTACCCGTTTCAGCATGCATTTCACATTTTGGATCTACTCTGATCGGATTCCAATCACATGGACCATTATAATGAGTCTCCAGTGTCAGACCGGTGATCCGATCGTACTTTGATCACCATGCCTTGGGTGTTTACACCTGGCTTTTTAAGAGGACAAGTGAATTTGAACATGATCCAATCACTAAAAATCAACACGCATGCTAATGCTAGCTGCAAACAGGCTCTTATTGGTGTCAAATCTAACCTCAGTCAGGCGGTTTTCCCTTTACCCTACACCAACCACTCTTAATTAGCCAACTTGGGGGCTACCCTAGTGTGGGCAGTGAAACCAGCAGAAAGGTGGACCTCAGGTGGGGTGGGGGATTTCATTTAAACAGAGCATCAGCAAAGAGCATCAGTGAAGCTGGAGTACTGATGCTGAACAAATCGGAGTGCATACAGTCCTGGAAATGACTTCATTCTGCCCATTTTTCAAACCTGCGACCTTCCCGTTTACCTTCGGCCAGACCTCTGACTAAAATCTGTACGCATCCCACTTAAAGAAAGCCACACTAGAGCTTTTGGTCCACTGAAAACTGGTTTTATTTGTTGGCGCCTTTACATGTTTTAGAAAAAGAACCCTAGGATTTTTCCTCCTGTGTGTTTTCGTCTAGCCTCTTCATGGTCCATGATGCCAGCTGAGGTCGTCAATACAATGAACCTGCAGAGGAGAGAGAGGGAGAGAGAGAGAGAGAGAGAGAGAGAGAGAGAGAGAGAGAGAGAGAGAGAGAGAGAGAGAGAGAGAGAATACAGGGGGACGATTAGTGAAATGGGCAAAACATGACGGACAAATTAAAGCAATTTAGCATGATTCAGGAAACTGATAAGTAAAATAGTCACTACATTTGCTCAATAGATGTTTGATAAAAAGCCCTAAAAGCCTCAAGGCCTTGCATTTGCTGCTGTTAGAAACAGTCAATTAAATCAATAACACACCAAGTGCACTCAGGAGCACCAATGCAGGAAAACAATTTAGTGAAAAACTAAGCAATTTATAGTGAATATTGAAGAAGCCATCCAGAGTTATTTACCATGTTACCTTCCACATTGATTCTGTACCCTTTATTCCATTTCAGCCTTGTAATCAAGCCAAGACGGTCACATAGGGCCAGCCACATGCTCTCAAAACACAAGAACCTCACTTAAACCAGACTGCACCAGGTTAACCAACTCCTGAGGAAGACAAGTGTCGATACCTTCTACAATCTGTTCCAGTAGAAAGCTTGAGGGAAATTAACACTGGACAATAAGGCCATGTTTGGGGCCCAATGTGGACACACCTAAAACCACAATCGGACACCTTTTCAGCTCCAGACACCACCACTACCACCACATCAGCTCCATTTCTATGTAGACCATCATTTTACTCTACCATGAGGATTATAACCTACAGAGCAGATTTAGGCATCTATGTAAATCCCTGCTAGGGCTGGACGATACTGTAAATATACTGCATCACGATATTCATCACGATACATGTGATTACAGAATAAAACAGATTCTTAAGCTACTATTCAGATCCTCTCCTGTACCGAATACAGTGATTTTTATTCATTTGCTGCTCTTCATCTAACTAAACCAGTCAAATTACACTGTTAGTAACAAAACCTGTAGCTGATCAGTGTTTATTAAGCACCAACAGTCTCCTCCATACGCTTAGAAAAGCTTATCACGATAATTTGTCACATTACGATAAAGTATCGCCTCGCTGCCCAGCTCTAACCCCTGCTAATACAGGTTACATTCAACATGGCCGAACTAGAACAAGCATTTTCGCATCTCAACAACGACAGGAAAACAGGAACAACCCATCACAGATGTTTCCAATGCTCACTAACGTCTTTGCCAAGTCAACAATGGTTGACCAGCTTCAACTTGGCTAGCCCAGCAATGGTCTGCTTACTTGCATGTAAAAGCATTAATTTCACAAAAGCTAAGCAGCCTAAACTAACCACAGACCCCTATTACAAAGAGGACGGGCGGACTAGAAGGTATGTTAGCATTGACGTGTTCAGGAATTTGTTAAATCCGGTCAATCTAGCCTGAGCTGAGGTCATGACGAGTGTGTTACAGCTCCAGTGGCAGCCATGTTAGGTAGTTTGACAATAGGACAGCTTATAAGACATTTTCCCAGCTGGTGCGGCTGAGCGGCGTGCTCTACCAAATCCACCAGTCTGTTTCGGGGACATCCATATAGACTGGAGAACCTGGCAGCTGTGTAGGAGAACATGTGGACCACCTAGCTGAGCCTGAAAACTTGTTTCAAGTTCCATGCAAAAAATATTTGACAAACTTGACGGAGCGACGGAAACGTTGTGCCAGGAGGTAGCTGACGACCCACAACTGTGGCTAGAGTGAAGGACTGAGCAAGTACTCGTCATTCAGAACCTCTAATCGACGTAAACCTGCACACTGTGTAATCCTACTGTTGTGTTCCTTACCACCCTCAGCAAACCCAGCTGAGCAACTTTGGGTACATTAAAGAAAATCGCTGTCAGTAGAGGTGAAATATTCAATTAATTGAGACACTGACTGGTGGGCATATCGCTCAGCATCCAGTAGCCTTGGAACGTGCCTGAATTGATCCATGCAAACAGATGCTTCATTATTAACGTTACTATAAGAAATTACAGGGGGGGAGAGAAGAGATCTGGACCTACGGTATGACAAAAGGATGACCTCAGGGTATCACTTGGAGTTACAATATACTATATATTTTTAGGTTCCACTTTGCTGGACTTGCTGTGCATTTTATGCCTCTACAGTCATATACAACACACTATAGCCCAGTCTGTTGTTGTCCCAGCTCACAGCAACCCTTCCAATAATTGCACAGAAAATGTACAGGTCCATAATGGGTAGAGGTAAAACTGCTGCAGTATCTCATTTTATATGGTGTGTATATTTAAGATATCAACTTTAAGAAGCTAAAGTTGTCAATGTAATTGACAATTTGATGACCAAGTGTGCTGTCTTGTTCAACCCATACATGCTGGACCCAACAGTAAGACCTACAGCTAAAGCCAAAACTAAGTCTTTCAGCTCAATAAGGGTTTGTGACAAGTCAAAGCTTAAATTAATGGTGAACTGATCACAAGGCCTAAATATTAAAGGCAAATTATGATTCCTAAAGTAGACAATAGAAACATCAAGCAACATTAGCCAGCAGTTTAATTCTCAAAGTTCCTACACCTCAATTCTCGAGAGGTCTTGCGCAGTCACATGCTATTATGAATTTGTATGAGCCCTGAATTGGCAGCCTTTTCCTTCTCTGCTTGAACAGCTCTTCCAATAGGAATAAGACCCATAAGCTCTAGCCTATCTCGCCTAACATCACAAAAGAAAAGATTGTGATGGCATAAATAAGCACAGTTCAGATGCTCCAAGATATTAGCTAGGGCTGGGCAGTGACAGAATTTTAACATATCGCAATAAATTGTTAACGTTTGTCTGAGCATAGAGAATATAGACCATGCTTAAAAACACTGACCCATAAGCCACATTTCATTAGGGACTGCAATTAGTCCTAGTTTACTGCACCCTATTGAGTTAAATGAGTAAAAATCACAGTACTAGGTATGAGCAAGTATTTGGACAGCAGTTTAAGTTTAAGTTTTGCAATATCAAAAAATCTTTAGTCTTTAAATATCATAATCTAACATTTTGCCATATCGCCCAGCCCTAGCATTAGCCTTGCTTCAAAAGCTAGTCTACAGTCCAGATGGGCTGACAGTCCCTTTGAGGACCCTACCCGAACAGCACGTCTGAACATGCCTGTTCCAGCCTAAAGAGCTGGTGTTATTTTGCCAATTGGACAGCAAAAGTAAAAAGTAGTAAGAGAGTCCAGTCATGTGTTTAAAAGTTTAGCACAATGTACAGCAGGATCTTGAGTGCCATGTAGTTCAGCGTCTGCTTAAGACTGCAAGGAGCTGAAGTCTTTAGTGTGCAGCATAGCACCTGTCTGGGTCTCCAGTTTACCTTCATTAAAGTGTTTCCTTTATTAAATTCTTCACAAATTGGAGATAGTGGAAAAATGTAGGCTTTAGACCATCGTATTCTACATATCTACAAACAAGAAACCTTCTCAGCTGTAGTCCATCTTAAAGAACGCAGCTACTATCCAAGTTCAATCTGAATAGGGACTTCATAGACTACACTTGTAGCCCGTCCTACAAAATGGGCCCAAATCAGGTGTTGCGATGAAGGACACAGATATACAATACATATCACTGAGTTCACACAACCTTGTATCCCCAAAATGGCAAATTTACAAGAGGGAACCTTAACCTCTGATGGAAGTCAAGGTATAAGATTTTATTCCCAGGCTTTCCAAGGCATTCCTATTGGTCCAGTCCTTATGTTTTTAACTAACATGATCTGTCACATACTCCGAGTGCAAAAGTGTGGATACAAGGTTTCTGCATCATCATCATTCTCTCATTCAATAAACATCATCAACTTACCCAAACTGTCTGGATGGGAGAAGATTGCTCTGCCACTTCTCCAGATCCTTCAGCTGCACATCAAACCTTGGGCTGATGACTCCGCACTGAAGACACAACACAACCTCTAATGTGAATCCTAAGACAAGCAGGACGATCACACCAACCATGGGACGGACCACACGGCAAAAATGGAGCAATGCATCCCAAATCATTTCATAATACAAATCACAAAACTCAGGGATCAGACAAAGCCCTGCTAACGTTAACAAAATTGACACTACACCTCATTAAGTAGGACTAATACCTCGTAAGCTAATGTGGGATCACTGCTGAAGTACTGGCAATACCCACTAACCACAATCATCAGCAGTTCATGAGAATTAAACATAAATGCAAACACCCAGAACTCAAAGTACACCAAAACCCTTACCTTGTTCAGCCTGCCGTTGAGGTTCACCACAATTTTCCCGGCTCTGTGATCATCGATGATCTCAAATTCGCCAATGTAACCTGGGTGGACATAAACATCACTCACAACACTAGTCTAGTCCTGCATAAACAACAACCCCTCACATCTGGACCAATAAGCAGCACATTGAGAAGGTGCATGAGCATAAAGATGAGATACAGCCTCAGACTTTGAGGCCTGGAGAAGACTGAACTGCTGCCACTTGCATAATCTGGTAGGTGGTAGGTACAGCCTGGAGCCAAACACTAGGCCCATGAGATGTTCGTTGTAGGCCCATGAGATGTTCGTTGGAGAAAGCAGAAACTACTAGAACATGGGACCCAACCCTGGAGCACCCACAGCTCCACACATCCATCATTTTGGATGGCTAGCTACAGTTTCCTCCTGAGATACTGACTATAGTGTTGCAGAAGATGGAGAGATCCATGGCCAGCGGTTCTTCAAGAACAGGGCTGAGATCTTGAGCAGCAGAGGATGGTTGAAGCAGGTAGGACAAGGGTTCTCCAAGCAGAAGAAGTGGACTGTGAGCTTGTGGAAAGGCCCAAATCAAAGACTCACCGTGCTTCATCATGACGGTCAGGAAGCGGACAATGACTTTGGAGCAAGGTCTGAGCAGGACCTGTCGCTTCCCCCGTTTCTCGGCATTATTGATGCATTTCAGCGCATCGGCGAGCACGTTCATCCGCACCATGATGCCTGCAAGCACACAGAACACAGCGTTGAAGAACCACAGCAGGAGAACCAATATCTAGACCTCTACTACGTCGCAACAGCCCATTCAGCCCGACCAGCATTCCCCGCGTCGCCCGTTTAGCACGAGAGGACAGCGCTAACGCACTAGAGCTCCACGACAGGTCCAATACTAATAAACACACCGCTAAACTCCGAATTAAGACATTAAAACCACCCCACGGCACAAAGTAAGCACTTAAGCCACCCCTAAACACACTTTACAGCCCGAATGGCTGCTGGTAAATCGTGGCCAGGCGGCTTTCCTAGCCTGACCGGGAACCTCACATTATCGGGCAAAAATAACTCCTCTTTGAAACCATCCACAAAGAAAATACCCAACCAATAATGTGCTGAAAGTATTCATAAACAACCTCCCTCGATAAAATTAGGAATTCGTGAAAAGATGAGAGTGATTTTAACGGATTTTGTGAAGGACTCTGAGCAGTTCAGCCTTACCAACTCTGCAATATGGCGGAAAGAGGGAGGACGCAGGCGCGCGAGCGGCTAAGGGCCGAAAGAGAGTCTCGCGAGAGCAGTGACGCGTTGAAGCAGAGACCACCCCACATGAACAGAGCGCCGCGTGCAGGTGGGCTGAGTGAAGTACGGTTTATTATTATTATTATTATTATTATTATTATTATTATTATTATTATTATTATTATTATTATCATTAATGAATTAATTGACTTAACTGGAAATGTTGTTTTTACTGAGATGTTTTGCTGTCAAAAATAAAATAAAATAATTATTTATTACAATTTCTGGTATAAACGAGATGTTTAGTATTTTTTGCTAGACAGCAAAATGCATTCATAGGTTTTGGTACATAAACCCTCACAAATGTTATAAGTGGAAAAAAATAAGAAACATTTATGTAATGTTTACTACACAATATCCCATAGTAATATTACCCATATTACCAATATGACCCCCCACTCATATAAAACAAGATGTTTATTTCATAATGGCATAATAAATGCTGTAATAATGCTTTAGTAATGAACTTTGTTTTTTTGCTTGGCAGTAATACACCTGTATTTAAAAAAACCTTTAGATTAATATTGAGTGCAAAAGAAAAACATTTAAGATAAATAGTGAAGGATAAAAGAATCACACATCTATTAAAAGTAATAGTGAGGGGGAAAGAATCACATTTTATGTAAATATTAAAAGTCAAATAATCACATTTTAGGTAAATATTGAAAGTAAAAGAATCACATTTGAGATAAATAGTGAGGGGAAAAGAATCACATTTTAGGTAAATGTTAAAAGTCAAAAAATCACATTTTAGGTAAATATTAAAAGTAAAAGAAACACATTTTAGACACATAGTGATGGGGAAAATCCCATTTTCTGTAAATATTGAAAGTAATAGAAACAGATTTGTGATACATAGTAAGGGGAAAAGAATCACATTTGAGGTAAATATTGAAAATAATGAATCACATTTTAGATAAATATTAAGAGTAATAGAATCACATTTTAGATAAATATTAAGAGTAATAGAATCACATTTGAGGTAAATATTAAGAGTAATAGAATCACATTTTAGACAAATATTAAGAGTAATAGAATCACATTTGAGGTAAATATTAAGAGTAATAGAATCACATTTTAGACAAATATTAAGAGTAATAGAATCACATTTTAGATAAATATTGAAATTAATAGAATCACATTTTAGATAAATATTAAGAGTAATAGAATCACATTTTAGATAAATATTGAAATTAATAGAATCACATTTTAGATAAATATTAAGAGTAATAGAATCACATTTGAGGTAAATATTGAAAATATTGAATCACATTTTAGATAAATATTAAGAGTAATAGAATCACATTTGAGGTAAATATTGAAAATAATGAATCACATTTTAGATAAATATTGAAATTAATAGAATCACATTTTAGACAAATATTAAGAGTAATAGAATCACATTTGAGGTAAATATTAAGAGTAATAGAATCACATTTGAGGTAAATATTGAAAATATTGAATCACATTTTAGATAAATATTAAGAGTAATAGAATCACATTTGAGGTAAATATTGAAAATAATGAATCACATTTTAGATAAATATTAAGAGTAATAGAATCACATTTTAGATAAATATTAAGAGTAATAGAATCACATTTGAGGTAAATATTAAGAGTAATAGAATCACATTTTAGACAAATATTAAGAGTAATAGAATCACATTTGAGGTAAATATTAAGAGTAATAGAATCACATTTTAGACAAATATTAAGAGTAATAGAATCACATTTTAGATAAATATTGAAATTAATAGAATCACATTTTAGATAAATATTAAGAGTAATAGAATCACATTTTAGATAAATATTGAAATTAATAGAATCACATTTTAGATAAATATTAAGAGTAATAGAATCACATTTGAGGTAAATATTGAAAATATTGAATCACATTTTAGATAAATATTAAGAGTAATAGAATCACATTTGAGGTAAATATTGAAAATAATGAATCACATTTTAGATAAATATTGAAATTAATAGAATCACATTTGAGGTAAATATTGAAAATAATGAATCACATTTTAGATAAATATTGAAATTAATAGAATCACATTTTAGACAAATATTAAGAGTAATAGAATCACATTTTAGACAAATATTAAGAGTAATAGAATCACATTTGAGGTAAATATTGGAACAACAGAATCACATGCAGATCATATAGCTATAATCACAGTCTGCGCGTTGCGCTACAGTGACGATGCTGCGATCTGTACACCATGAGGACTGGGATATGGCGCGGCAATGACATACAGATCATACAGTCCGCGCATGCGCAGTCCTCCTGCAGCCCGTCAGTTGGCCAGAAGACAGCAAGCTGCTCACAGTTTCCTTCTGTATCTGAACACACACGATTCAGATCTTCAGCTCCTCCATCTGTTGTCTGATTACTGAGACTGCAGAGGGGGGCTGCGTTCCCGGATCACCCACAGTGCGCTCTGCTCTGCTGATTAGCTGGAGCTGCGTTATAGCATCTGGCCGGAGATGTTTACGTCCCAGACCTCCTCCTTCCAGGAGTCGATAGATGTGGAGGAGAAGGACACCGACTTCGACAATGAGGATCTGGCCGGTTTCAGCCCGAAGATCCAACAGATCAACTCGTATTATTCCATATATTACTACCAAAACACGAGGTAAGACGGCTGGGAGGCAGCTAGCCACAGTAGCTAGCATTAGCCACAGTAGCTAGCTGGCTAGCTGTGTTTGTGAGATCCTACTAACTAACTAACTAACTAACTGTCCTAATGCTTGTTTACTAACTTAACTTATTTAACTTTTTTTTTTAGTTGATTTAATAAAGTACTTACAGGTTGGTTCAGTAGCTACACACCATATGTCCAAATATTTGTGGACATCCCTTCTAATTAAGCCATTCAGCTACTAAAACAGCACCCATTGCTGCCCAAATCAGAGGTCCAAATGCACCAAGACACACACACACAGCTTGTCCAGTCCCTGTAGAGAAGAAATACTGCCAATACAATAGGACTATCTGAAGCTCATACAAACATGAACCTGTGGGCACCATGCTGCCCAATGCCAGGTGAGGGCTGGAGGGGTACGTTGAGATGTGGGGCAGTGGACCTGTGTATGGTGCCCTGTGTATATGGTCCATAATGTACATATTAAACATGATTCTGGTAAGATCTTTTGAAGGCACCACATCATCTTCTCCATCTTTCATCTGACTGAGGTGTTAAGTACGTTATTAACTGTCCAGATCCGAGACTTCGGAAGAAAGTGTAGCCTGGAGCCAAAGACGAGCAGACTCCACTACCAGTCAGGAAGACTTTAGGTAAAAGTGTCGGCCGCCACGCTTCTGTGCTCCTAAGTGTTGTTCCTTGTGGCCTCTCAGCGGAAACGGGTGCTGGGTCTTGTGTGTGTGTGTGTGTGTGTGTGTGTGTCTCTGTCATCGTCTCGGGCTGTTCATGATGTGCATAATCCACTGACCTGATCTCTGTCTCTCAAGACTTCTTTCTGCAGTCTTCATCAGAGCCAGTTCGTGAGGAACCGGGCCACCTTCCATGCCTCTCATCAGATCAGAAACATGCTGGCAGGACTCTAGAGGGCGTCAGCAAGCGAGCGAGCGAGTGAGCGAGCAAGGCCGCAGTGAATGGTGGTGGATGGAGCCACTTGCTGAAGCATTTATAAAGGAATGTCTTTCAAAATTTTGGGACGTAGAAGAGTATGTTACATTTTAGTAGAATCGCTCTGCTAGTCTTTCACAGCAAACTACAAATACTGGCATTCCTGCTGCTGAGTGCTGATTGGCTGGCAAAATAGGAAACTGTAAACAACCAGTTTACTAAATGGTATAAAAACAATAAACTGGTACGAATTAGGATTGTGCCCCAAAGCTCCATCCAGTATGTCCCCATTCATTTTGGACTCGCTCAGGAGCGCCCTCTAGTGTCAGAGTGGCCTAAGTGGTAGTTCTCCTTATTGGAAATGTTCTGTCTTCTTCCAGCCCTGTAGCCCCCCACTGAAACTGTTGGTCAGCCCGCTAAAACCCAGCTGCTGGCTTAACTGTGCTCTGTCGAGTAAATTAGGGCTGTCACAATAAATCTGTCGAGCTCAATAAAGCGATTGACTCCGAATCGGAACTGATTGGGTCAGTATTTGATTGTCATTGTCTATTTTTAAAATCCAGGTGACAGCCCTGCTGTGAATTCATGGAAAAGATGAACATCACCTGCATCCTCCTGGAAGCTGAAACTGTACCAGGCTTTAGCTCGGACCGTTTTAGTGATGCAGGGCTTCAGAGGCATGACTGGATCTGCTGGCATAGTGTTGTCTGTCTGTCTGTCTGTCTGTCTGTCTCCTGTGCTCATCAGCTCTTCATTACCTGCTAAACTGTCCGTCTTATGCATCCGTCTTCTTGCGTGATCGCCATGGTAACCACATTGCTCTTTCTTGTAGTCTAACCCTGTTGGACACCAGCTTGCCTGCAGAGGCGGAGCCTGAGCTGCGGAGCTACATCTCCCGCAGGCTGAGCAAAGGAGCCCTACTGGGGGGCATGGGCAATATCGCCACCGTGGAGCTGAGGTAAGCCACTCACAGTGATCTCATTCAGGTCCTATCCGGGCCATCGCAGCGAAAGCAGACGCTACGATGTGTCCTGTGGACTGTAAGGGGCAGAGCATGAGAGCCATGGCCAGTTTTGGGATGGCACTGTAAAGCTCACTTGGCTCTCGACCGTGACACTGACGTCTTTTAATGGTTCTTGGGTTGTTCCTGACCATCCCAGCCCGTCACCTCTTTTCCAACTACTACTAACGCAGCCTCATGGGTCAACCGGCGTAGTTGGAGAAAAGCACCGGGTACCCATGAAGTGGGGAGAGGGATAGCCATCTACCCACCTGCAGAGAGCAAGGCCTGTTGTGCTCTCTCAGGCTCTGGCTGCTGATGGCAGGCAGCGTGACCCAGGATAGTGGCATAGTCATAGTGACCGAACCTTAGTCTGCTGGACCACTCTGAGCCCACTGCATACATTTATTACCCTAGTCACCCATCCCTAGTCTTAAATGCTGCCCAAAACTACATACATACAGATAATTTTTTAATCCATGTGTTTTCCAGTGTTCTCGAGCAAGCGGTGGGCTGCTACTGCTGTCTCCTAGAGCAGGAAAGGTCTCCAGAGCAGCCTGAAGCAGACGGCAACGGCTGGGTGGTCTGTCTCCTCGGTGGCTCCGAAAAGGGCCTGAACTTATATCCTTCACCCCCGCTGATAAACCTTCAGAGTTCTTCTCCTTTGCGACGCTGTCTTTAGTAGTGTTTCTTGCTAATTTCTTTAATCCGCTTCAACATTCAGAATTGAGCTTGATAAGTACGTCCAGGGTCTGCAGAGCAGCTTGACGCCAGAGGTAAGGTGCTTCAGGAACTCTGCAACGCACAACCCAGACTGGGGAGTATTGCACATTAGTGCCTTAGAGCTGGTTGTGTGTTTCTCGCACTGCTAGATGCAGAATCTGGAGACGGAGGTCAGGCCCTACCTGAGCCGGTGGTATGAGGAATCCGTCATGCACATCCACAGAGTGGTCCAGCTGGTCCAGACTAACATCGGCCATCTCCTCTACGCAGTAAGGGACCGTCGGGAGCTTTGCTTTGCTTTTCGCTCCTAAAAATGAAGGTGCTTCCAAGGGTTCTTTGAGTGATGCCATAGATCAGAGGTCTTCAGATCTGCACCTTGGACCTTGAATCCAATTTCCAGTCCAGGACGTTGGAATCCTTGGTAGGTGTGACACTACGTGGCCAATCAATTACATTAATTGTTCCCTTAACTTCCAGCGAGAACCAAATCTAGAACTGGAAACTGGATTTCAAAGATCTAGATTTCAAAATCTGGAGTAAAACCTGGAAGAACCACTTTTGGTTCCATAAAGATGCATGTTTGTAATGGAGATGAGTGGGAAGAACCTTTCAAAGGTCTGCAGAACCTTCATACCCACACATCTCTATTACAAACATGCTTCTTTATGCCTGGAACCAAAAGTGGTTCTTCTATGGTATCGCTCAAAGAACCATTTGAATAATAGTGAATTGAATTTTAAGAGTGTTGAGAATCATTTGGTCTAAAGGTCTAAAGAACCTTCATTTCTCCACTTGATGCAGATGTTCTTTACCTATTTAAAAGTTCTCTTTAACAAACATGTTTCTTTCTGGAACTAAAAGTGGTTCTTCTGTGGCATCCCTCAAAGAATGCTTTGAAGCACTTTTTATGTAAGGATGTAAAGGTTCTTTACCAATGTAAAGGTTCCTTATAACCACACATTATGTCAAGAACCAAAAGTGGATCAGTAATATTGTTCAAAGAACCCTTTGAAGCACCTTTATTGTTTGAAGTAAGGTTCTTTACCAGTTGAAAGGTTCCTTACAACCACACATCTCTGTTACAGACATCTTTGCTTCTTTATGGAACCCAAAGTGGTTCTTCTATGGCACCATTATTTTTAAGTGTGTGAAGAACCTTTTAAAGGTATGGAGAACGTTCATTTGATGTAAAGGTTCTTTACCAATGTAACACATGCATTACAAACATGGTTGGATATTCCACAAACCAAAAGTAGCTGTTCTATAACATCACTCAAAGAACCCTTTTGAAGCTCCATTATTTTTAGTGTTAAGAACCTTAAAGATCTAAAGAACCAATCAAGACCTGATTGGTCTTTAGAAAGATCTAAAGACCAATCAAGAAGATTGAAACGGTCTGCACATTCATGCATTCATTGTTTTGGTCATTTTTTTTTTATTTATGTATTTTTTAAATGTGGTTGTTTATGGAACCAAAAGTGGTTCTTCAATTGAATCGCACAGAGTCCCTTTTGAAGCACTTTCATTAAGTGTTTAGAACCTTTTAAGGGTCTAAAAAAACCTTCACTTGATGTCCAATGTCCAGGTTGTTTAGCACAGATTGGTGATTTCCCTGCTCAAGCTCACCTACCTAACCTGGCAGCTAGCAGGTTGCAGTTGCATCAGGTGTGCCATGCTGGGCAGCTGCCCTTTACAGCCAGTTGCAATGTTCAACCACTAGAGGGCACTAGAACATCGGGTCTGATTTCTGTCTGGGACCCAGGCCTCATTATTTTAAATGACTTGTAGCTGACCGGACAGCGTGGTCAGTGTTTTTGTCACACTCGAGGTTTTCTGGTGTAGACGGCTTTCTAATGTCCTATTTCTGTTGCAGGCTTTGAGCCACACTCATGTAGAGGTCAATGGCACAGACGAGAGGACGAAGACAGACGTGGCGAGGTAATTCATTACAGACAGTGTATTTGGCCCAAATAGTGAGAGATGCTGCACTGATAAATACTAATTAACAATATTGCAAAAGAATAACAGCAATTAGCAAGTTTTGCATTCCCAATATTTATTTCAATATTATTTCAATATTTTATTTTAATATTATTTTAATTAAATCTTTAGAGGTTTGGGAACATTAGCCAGCCAAAACTCATCCAAAAAAGTTGCAAGTTTTAAATAAGTTAAACTGTTAGAAAAAAAATACAGTAAAATTTAATATTCTTTAATAATTAATCACTAATATGAGATAATAGCAGATCTAAATTGGTGATAAAATGGGTAAAAAGAGACAGGAGACAGATGCTGTAATGGGACGTTTTCCTTCCTCAGGTTCATTAAAGCAGCGAGTCTGCAGGGTCTGGTGCAAGAGGAGCCAGCCACAGCCTCCCTGTGTAAAACCATCTCTGAAGACTCGACCTCTTGCCTGGTGATCGACTGCTCCAGCAGCCCTCCGGCTTTCAATAATGCAGGTCAGCATCAGCGCTGCTGCCTAAAACACAGCGGCAGAGACCTGGTCAGAAAGAATTCTGGCAAATGTCCCATAAGACCTGCTGCTGGTGTCTAACGCTCAACTTTGTCTCCTCTATAGTGAGTAACCGCTTTTGCGACGACTGGATCCAGGCCTTCCTCAACGCAGCCGAGCGCTTCAACCCTTTCCTTCTGCGGCAGATCCTGGAGAACTTCAAACTCAAGGTTTGTGTCTGTGGTGACTGTACCACATACGTACAGTCTTACGCAAAGGGTTGGTCAAATGACCATAATAAAATAGGATAATGAAATAGTGACGTATCTTAAAGCAGCAGTCCTTAATATATTCGTTTTAAAAACAGAGTGGTCTGGTAGGTTTTCGTGGGAGTTTTCTTGGCCTATGTCACATGCATGGACTCTAAAAGAGAATCCAGTACCGTTTGCTCTTTACCTGAGCAACCACTGGCCGGCTAATGGCCCTAATACAAACAGCCTGGCTACTGCAAGAGCTGCTGCAAACGTGGAGATGGCAGAAAAGCTGACACGGTCATCATCTGCCCATTCACCCACTGTCCAACCAAAGAAACGGACATGTAGTCAACTTGCAGGGTTTTCATTCATCCGCTCCAAAAGGAGGCCGAACCACAATGCACATTTTATAGGTACTCTTCCGCTATGCTTGATGTAGTTACACAACCTCACCAGAGAGGTCTCTAAATCCCCTAACGCCCCAAAACTTACAGACTACCGCTTTGTTAAAGTCATTGTTAAATTTTCAATATACAATAATATATTATAACATGTAATACAAAATAATAACTGACATCAGAAACAAACATTTCTGCCTCCTGGTAGATTCTTAATAATCTGTGCCCTGGATGCAACAGAAAAAAAAACAGATTTATAAATTAAGTATAATTTTACGTTTCTAAAAAAAAAAATAAT
The DNA here is from genome assembly GCF_030463535.1 of Salminus brasiliensis. Taxonomy (NCBI): domain Eukaryota; kingdom Metazoa; phylum Chordata; class Actinopteri; order Characiformes; family Bryconidae; genus Salminus; species Salminus brasiliensis. The sequence goes on along the minus strand of NC_132889.1, from coordinate 3,574,113 downwards.
AATAAAATAAAGGCAACACTGAGTATACAGGGTTAAATAAGAATGAATCTGTGTTCTGTATCTTTTAGCTTTTTTTTTTTTAAAGGAACTCACAGTGAGCTGTAAATTTCTGATGTATGAAGTGTGATTCAAAATAAGTCATGTGTGTTATTTATTGGTTTATTTATTTATTTTAGTAATTGTACAGAAGGTAAACAAAAAAAAAATTATAGTTTTAGCTTTAAAGGGTTAATGTGCCTTTACTTTTGCACACGTTATTGAAGAAGCTCTCTTGAGGTGCCCAAACTTTTGCATGGTTCTCCTTTCTTTTCTTTTTTCCAATTAAAAATTTAACAAATTAGAAATAATTCACTAATCTTGTTGAAAATGTTCGAAATGATGCTTTGTCGTTAACTTTGGGCCCTTAGGAGAGCAGCTCATCTTCTACTGACCGAACTGTTCACAGTGACCAACGTTTTGACCAGTAGTGCCCAATTTTTTGCATGCTTCCTTTGACACATGCTCAGCCAGCCACTGCCTCTTTTCGAACTGCCACTCGGTGATGCTTGGAGGAAAGTGCCGGCTACCCAGCTCTAAAGCAGCCATGCCAGCCTGCATCATCACCCTGTAGTAATGTAGTAGAGAGAGAGAGAGAGTGAGAGTGAGTTGTGCTCTCTCAGGCTCCGACTGCTGATGGCATGGGATTCGAACCAGCGACCCTCGGGTCGTAGCAGCAGCGCCTCAGGCATGCCACTGCATTCTCACTGTATTAACAGAACTTCACAGATTGTGTAGAAGGGATATCTACGAAGACAGAAGCACACAATCAGTCAGTCGCTGGCGAGCTGCTCCGTTAACCATGATGTGAAATGGTCCAGTGGTACCTCTCAAATGAAAGGTGCTGCAGGACAGATTTCCTGACTGAAGTCAGCAGCGGTCAGCGGAATGAGCCCGGGTCCGGCGGAGTCCGGCGCATAGGGAAAGCGGTTAATCTGTTGGAAATGTCAGGGGAGCCGTAATGTAACACAGTTCAGTAGTCCGCTGTGACTGCAGCCGTTTTTTATGATGTGCTTTGTCTCTGTCCATGCAGGCCATCCAGGACATGAACAACCTGAAGCGCTTTATCCGGCAGGCTGAGATGAGCCACTACGCGCTGTTCCGCTGCTGTCTCTTCCTGCAGACCTGCGGGAACGGCGACATTTTGCTCCAGAACGCTCGGGCCGAGCACAGCGGCTTGCCCGAGGCCTGCAGCATTATCCGAGTGCTGGAGGAGTTCATCGCTGAACAGGCTCTGGGGATTGTGCAGTAACATCTTCTGGCCTGCAGAGGGCAAACTACACACTGCTATACTACTATCCTTACACAGAGTTGCCAGTTTGTTTGCCTACCTACACATTTGCACTACATTATAGGTATAAGGTGGGTGTACCTAATGAACTGGCTATAAACTCTACTTACTAGGGGCAATTTGCGATCAATCAGAAAACCATCTCACATCCATATACCTTCCCCTGTACTTCCCCTGTCTTGTATTCACACTGACTGTGTACACCCCTCTGTAATCATAGCACTATAATGGTCATTGGTTACTGGCCTGGCCGACTCAAGCTAAGAATTTGATCACTGACTAGCTCCTGACCTCAACTGTGGGTGTTGAGACTGACCAAAGGACTGGTTGCATACTGAATCTGTCCAGAATCAAATGACACGAATATGGTGGAATTGTATTTTGGGCAAATCTTGCTCAAGATTCGAACTGGAACCGACTCCTACGTCCCACCAGCTCCTGGTTTTAATCCATACACAGCAATATGTTAAAACGTGTAAATAATACTAATATAAAGAAATGAAGAATACTAAAACAATAGGACACAATATGCTAGTATTGAGTGGTCGCTTTGCCCCATATTTGGAAATCTTTAGCCTTTGCTCTTAATAATAGTTGCTACAAAGGCTTTTAACCCAGTGCTTTGGGGCTTTGTACCCCTGTATCTACTGGATAGCTTGGGGCATGGGGCCTTGATACTACGCAGTGCTTTTCTATGGGGATTAAACAAGCTGTGCATGATGCCTGGGCCAACCAGAAATGGTTCTTTGGGTTCTAAAGCTATAAAAGAACCACTTCTGGTTGGCCCAGGCATCATTCACAGCTTGTTTAATCCCATAGAAAAGCATTGCCAGTATAATGTAATATAAGAGAAGTCTAACGGCCCCATGCCCAGTGTCGTCCAGTAGATGGAGGGGTATAAAGCCCCAAAGCACTGGGCTGTGAAGCAGTGGAGCTCCAGTCAACACCTTTTTCTGAGCAGTCTGAGTGACATTTTTGATCTGTAACTAATCATCCATAATCAGTACCTGACCTCACTAATGCTCTCATGGCTGAAAGCCATCAAATCCTTATGGCGGTGTTACCTTATCTAGTGTAAAGCCTGTGCAGACCTTTGCAGAAGGGTAGAGGCTGTTGGTGCAGCTCAGAAAAACACCCAGCTCACTAAGCAACTAAGAAGCAGGCGTCTAAAAACTTTTGGACACAGTCTACAGCTCGTTCAGAAAAGTGGTTCTTCTTGCTCTGTACTGTTAAGGACATTCCCTTGGGGCCCATTTTCACCAGTACTTGTGAATTCCCTTGGTCTTTCCCGTTTCCTATTGGTCGGACAGTTAAGTAGGTAGAGGTGGGGGAGGTGATTCTACTGCCGTGACCCAAATTGCTCACCCAACCCAGTAAAGCATGAGTCTAACCACAAGTAACACTACTTGGCTTATGTTCCTGATGTTCGACACTCCTAAAGACTCTATTGGAGGTGGGAAGGAAGGTAAGTCCAGTGGTTTTGTGCGTCGTAGGATGTCGCAGAACCGTCGGACAGCTTTTGAGTGTGAGATGATTGAGATGTTCCCCAGTGGAGCTCATTCCAGCGGTTACCTACTTCATATCAATCCAGCGGTCTTGTACTTGGTCTAATGGTTTTATGGTTGTCTACATCTGTAAATATGTTGCTTCAGCTGTGAAACATCAGTTCCCTTGAAGTTTTTGTCTGAAATTTGCCAAAAAACGGTGCAGGAGGTCCAGTTGTGGCTAACTCCGACAGAACACGTAGCTGTTGTTGTAAGAAGCTCTTTGAAATGTAGACTAGTTGTTGCATCCCTTCGTAACTGGGCTATAATGCTCACTGTATAGTAAAAACGGGCTCTTCTGTCCAGACTGGCACAGATGAAGGTTCCCGAGGGTTGTCCAGTAGGAATGTCCCTTACCTTTTGTCCTGTTAAGCTGGGCAGAGAAGTTCTGCGTTGTTCAATACCACCCGTTGTGTTTATTCGTCGGTTTAAGTGTGGTGTGAACATTACATCTAATGCTTGGTCTTGGAATCGTGATTAAAGTGATTTAATGAAGTGAACGTCTCCTGAAATCTCTGTCCATCTGGAATCTTTTCACGGGGTCCAAAAGTCCTTACTGTGCCCCTGTGTCCATTTCACCTGAACGCTACAGGCAGTTTTATAGGGAATGCTTTGCAAGGTTGAGGGTACCTGTTCAAAGCCCAGCTCTTTGGGTTTTTGGGTGTTTGGATCACTCACGGAAGATTCCTCCCTTCTTCCATGACTTGCTGTTGGATGCCCCATCTCCACCGCCACCCCACCACAGATCCGAGGCTTCTTTTAGGTCCTGCGGCCAACTTTGCACTGGGAAAGTAGGAGGTTCCCTGGAATTTCTGGCATGACTCCCTCAGTGACCCCGACCCATATCTCAGGCCTTTGTGACCTCCTATTCTGCTTCAGGGTGGGCAGCCGTCTGACGTTTCACAGCCTCTTGCGTGAATTGGTTGGTCTACTGGGACCATGTGTCGATGATTTTTTTTAAAACTCGCCAGCCGCAGTCGGTGGGCTGCGGTTGGTGTACTGTTCCAGTTCCTCCACTTGCCAGACTGGGGTTCGACTCGGCATCCAGATAGCAACGTCTCACTATACCAGTAAGAGTCCTTGGACGAGTCCGTCCTGACGCTACACTTGCTCTACCTTAACCTCAACCAGTGTGATCCAGGTGTAGGTTCCTCTGGATAAGAACATCCGATATGACTAGTTCCTCCACTTGCCAGACTGGGGTTCGACACGCCATCCAGATAGAAACATCTCACTATACCAGTAAGAGTCCTTGGACTAGTCAGTCTACCTTAACCTCAACCAGTGTGATCCAAGTGTAGGTTCCTCTGGATAAGAACATCTGATACGACCAAGACTGCTGGCATCTGGCCCATTAGGTACCATGCCCTGTGGTCCTGTCAACCTGTGGACAAAGCCCATTCATTCCCAATCAGGTTTTATGTGGGCTTCATATGGGTCACCCATGGTCACACATAACCTGGTCAGTGCCTTCCGCAAGCCAAGCTCACATTTCACCGAAGTCTGTTGTCCGTTCTGTTGGTGGGGTGTTGGTGGGTGTGAGTCCAGGTGGATTTGCTATGGCATGATGGTGCAACATTGTGACAATTTTGGCATTTCCACCCAAGGCCTTGTTTGCCTTGTCGGATAAGTCGGATTATACCAGTCCCTTGAGGGACGTGCTGTCCATTTCAGCCCACTCTCCTTTATGCTTTATGTCCAAGCAGCAGGAGACAACACTGACACTCTCCCATTCCAGGATGATAACTGCACGTGCCTCGTTCAACAGACATGACTGGACGTTGGGCAGCGAATGACCAGCATAATCACCGGACCTCGATGAGAATCTGAGACTGGCACACCTACAAACTCTGAGCATCTCCCAGTTTGTGGAAGAGTGGGCTAAAATGGACAGGACATCGCTTGGGACTGGTGCTGGCACTGGTATTAAGGACAGGGGACATGCAATTATTGGACAGAAAATGATGCTGGTGACTAATTTCATTGTCTGGTTAGCCCAGTAGACCAGCAGATGGTAGTGTGTGACCAGGAATCCATCTCCTGCTCCTCCACTGGAGGAATCCTAAGGAAAAACCTGGAGGAACAGAAATGATCGCTATAAGGATCATATTTTAGTGTGTTGAGTCAACTGCGCAATAAAGAGCTGACCCTAAATCGTCTGGGTCAATGGTTTAAGCGCAACCCTGACCACTTTAGAAGATGAGCAAAGGTTTTAATTTCACAGGGGAAGACCGAAAATGGGACTTGGCAACATGCAGAGACCTTGTTATCCACGTTCCGTCCTTTTTCCCGTCCCTCGGCCTGACCTCAATGGCTGGGACGAACTGGCACAGATTCCCAATTAGTGCTCGCTAATGTGATGCTCTCTTAAGGGCCTGAGAGAGAGAGGATGAGCGGGCCAAAACCAAACCAGCACCATCCTAGGACATGCCTTGTTCCACAGCTTTAGGCACCTAATTTTTCGCAGGAACGATTACTTATGGAACACAGAGTAACGTATGCATTCCGTTTCGGTGTCGGAGTGTTCAAGCAAAAAACGGGTACCCAAGAATTGTGGCGCTCCCAGGCTAAGCTTAAAAGCAGGAACAGATGTTGTGCTCACTGAAGCATCAGGTTCAGCTCCCTCGTTAGCAAAACGTAGCACAGAGCACCTGCCGTCTTCTTCAGCACCTCCCTCCACCATTACAGTTGTGGTTTTCCTTTCCCCCGCATGGCCCAATCTAGTGGGGGGAAATCTACGGAGGGGTGTGAGAGGGCATTTAGCGGTCGAACGCTGACCCTGCTTCATAAATCATCCGCACAGAGGCACTCCATTAGATTCGTGGCTTGGCTATTTGAGGACTCCGTCATCCAGGATGCATCGGCGTCACAGTCATCAGTCGTGGCGACTCAAGGGGGAACAGAGAGGCGGTTCTGGTTCTGGTTCAGGTTCTGGTTGGACCTCTTGAGCTGAGGGAGATCTGTCTTGATTAGGTCTGCAGGTGAGAATCATCTTGGATTAAGGTTGCTAATATTTCTTGTATGTAGACTATGATGAAATTATTCACCGGACGGTTTGAAGGTGCCAAAAAGGGCTTGTGGAAAGGAAACCCACTGAGCTCGACTGTGATTAGCCAGTTTATGAGCTCGGAGAACCCACATATTATACATAGGGCATGGAATAACACTGTAATTATTCCTGGACAGTGCTCTTGTCCCCTTGCTGTGTCCTCTCAGCACGATGCTAGCTGTTAGCAAGCTGAAGAGATTCTAGTCGGTTAGCTTTTAGCCTTGCCTCCACTCGCAATCCCTGGATTTTACTTTCTCAAGTCTTACAGGTACACAGTTAAGACAGAGATGTCCTTTCTGGACATGTGTTTAGCTCCAGTTCGAGGTTGAAGTTCAGATGAGGGAGCAAACAATGGAGAGAAGAGATGGTGAAAGCTAGTGTCAGCTAGTCTTAGCTTTTAGCCTAGCACAGATCCCCACTGCGGAGACTGGCACTGGGAAAGCTGTGGTTTCAAGGCCTGGTTAGCATAGCAACCCATATTCCCATAAGTCGGTGTCATGTATTACTGTTTAACCAGGGGGGTAAGTATAATGAGTCTAGACTGTGATGTAACAGTCTAGGGGGGTTGGAATTGGCCTGTTTTCCAGCTGCTTTTGGTTCTGCTGGTTCATTTAAGTTTCCATACCATTGTTAACAATGGCAAAGTGTTAAGGATGACTGCTCCTACAGCGGTCAATTTACAAAAAGCAATGCACCTGGCATTGAAGTGCATTCACGTCGACCACCAAGCACCTTGCTTTTGCCTCACATGTCAAGTTGAACGCTTTTTGGGCGTTCCCAGATGAACGGTGCTGTTCTTGTTGGGCTCCATTTGCACCGAGGTGACATCTGAAAATCGAAGCCTGTCCACCTCCTGAAGTGGTCAGCCTAATTTGACTGCATGATGCAGTTTGTTTTGCTTGTTATCCAAATACCGATTGCCGGTGCCGTTTGCATGTCAATGAGAATGTAAGCCTCCTTCTCCAAGCCTTTCCACCCTAGATCGCTCCCTTTCACATGCACAAAATTCATCCCTCATTATCAACAATCATGTCTCCCACATCGGCGCTGTGCTTCGCTCGCATGCATCATCACTCCCAAGCTCCAGCGGCGCAAGCTGCCTAATTAAGCTGCAGGATCCAGGAAATTGCCAAATTTGTGAGGAGATGAATGGCCCTGGTGTGGCTCTCTTGCCAGCCAAATGAATTCTCCAGCGTGTCCCATCCCTCTAGGAGGGCCATCCGTCAGGCAAGCCCCCTAATCGATTTATTCGCGACTCTCTGTCTGCCACCCTCTCGCTGGCTTCGCTGGGGCTACAGTATCCTCAGCCAGGCCATCTGATATGCTTCCCCGCTAGTTCCTCTTGATCTTCTTCAGGGTCTCTAAAGTAATACGGCCAGTCGAGACCAGGAGCTAGCTATAAATCGATTGCTGCCGTTGTCTACCCAACGATGAAGCCAAGCTGCCAGTAGATTATGATTGGTCTTTTGAAACTCAATTACACGGGACTCCTTCCTGTGTTTACACTGGTTCCATTATGAAAGCTATATGCTGTAGTCAAAAGCAGGCGGCAGTGGTGGTGGCGGCGGCAGCGGCGGCTGGGTGACAGCTTAGCAGGAAGGCGACGTAATTGTGATTCTGGTTCACTTCATTCTCTGTGATAATCCGTGATGAGCAGCATGACAAGTGAGAGAATCGGCTAATGAGGCCATGGCAGAAGCATGGAGCGATGTTGCAATTACTGCTACCAGTGCTTTCTCTCATTTTCCTTAAAGAGCAGTGCCAGTGACCTTTTGAGACGCCGCCCTTGTTGTTGTACTTGTGGTTGGTGTGGCGCAACAGGGAACACCACTACCTGCCACTGAGCTACCACATCATGTGGGAGACTACGGTTCGATTCCTGGTCTGGCTGACTGTGCTGCGCTACACCAATCAGAATCCTTGGGCAAGACTCCTAACACTGCATTGGCCCTCCTCTGTAATATGAGTAACCTTGTAAGTCGCTTTGGATGCCGTAATGCCGTAAATGTAAATGTACTTCAGTGAGCCCAACCATGAGTCTACCAAGAGCTGAAATGCTACTAAACGCTGCAGCATTACCGACGCTCCCCATAGGCCCCGGATGTCAATTGGATGCCAGGAGGATGCTGGACTATTAACATCGGACAGACGAAATGAAATTCAGGTTGATGTCAAAACCCGACCTTGGACAGACCTTGAATTTTGAGTTTCACCCGACGTCACAACCTGCATTCAACCAGCTGCATTCAGACATCACGCCGTCTTCTAGCGTCTATCAACGTTGGTGGCCAGCAGGGCTAGCAATAAATGTTTACAGTTGTGTTACAGTGGTGTATCTATGGGACCCAACTTCAGCATTAGCGCGTCCCCCCAAATACACCAGGTACAGAAGTATCTCCGGCTGTGTTGAGGGTGTATGTGGGACTCATTTAGTGGGACCACATCTCACTCACGTCTCAGAACTAACCTTTAAAGTACCACGTATTACACAGATCACAGGTCTTAAACTAATTTTAAAAGCAATTTATTTGAGTTTATTGCCTTAATAGTCTAATGGCTGCGATTTTCTACTGCATTACCTGTATGCTGCGTCCCAAACCGCATTCTACCACACTGAACAGGGTGTAAAAAACAAATATTTCACCACCATAAATGATAACAAAAAGAAAAAGAAATGATTGAAGTTGCTCTTTAAAGGTTAATTACACCATTCATTCTGCATTATTTGATCATTAGGATGTAAACAATCAGAAAGGGTCCGAATGGACCAGACGTCTGCAAAGAACCCTTCCAAAAGCTACATTGCAGTTCTTAAATTAAAACAAACACAAATAGGTTTGACACCGACTTGAAAACTTGATAATTAAAGAACTTTAACATTAAATCGGAAAACTCACTGGTTGATTTGGACAGCAAATAAAACGGCTGTATTTGAGTAGATGACCCTGTGACCCCTAGTTCCACCGCTGTAAAGAAATCAGATCTGGAGTGCGTCTCTAGGTCCGTGGCTGTCTCAAGTTTTGATTCCCAGTGATGCCATAGCCATCCATAATTGGAAGTCCCACAGACGTTCACTGTCCCACTATTACGTAATGGGTGACTTCAGCAAAAGAGGGGGCTTGATCTATTAATCACGCTGTTATGAAGCACTAGCAGGATTCCAGGTGGTAGTAGAACTTTAGGATATAAAGGGGGTTGGCCCTTAACCCCCTTAGACCCTGTATTGAATCCCACACTTTTTAAAGTCCATCTTAAAACTACATTAAAGCTACAATTAGAATCACGTTCCATAGGGCCTAAAATAGAACCCTGAGGGACTCCACAGGATCTGTTAAACCTGACAGTGTCCAGATCATTCACAAAAACTTCTATTTCCAGATTAATAACTAAATAATACATCCTGGGGTCTAAGGGGTTAAGGAATAGTGATTGGAGTGTGTCTCAAGCTGTCTAATATTTGCTTCTGTGAATGGAAGTCCCATGGATATATGCAATATCTAACTTTTTATTAATGTGGTTTTACTAATATGGGACATATTTAACAGTAAAATTAAATATAGTTGTATAATAGTAATATTTTATGCTAATATATTTTTAGTAATATATTTTAGAGTATATTTTTAACTACTAGATTTTATACTTTGGCCTTGTATGGTGCAAAGGTGTCAAAAGTATTCCCATTCATTCCTCAGGTAGAAGTGGAGATACTAGGGTTTAAAAGACTTCTATAGAAGCTGAAGTATCAACTTAAGCTTTTCACTCCAGTAAAAGTGTAAACGTACTGGTTTCAGAACCACTTCAAGTAGAAAAGTAAAAGTAATGGAAGGAAAGACCGAAAGCTTAGGCCGCACCACAGGGGCCCACCCCCACCCCTCCCCAAAAACTAATTTCTCTAAAAGCCAGAATGAGGAGAATGATCTATTAAAATGTTGATGTTAAAATGTTGGGCTGCACTAGGCTCCTGTTTCAGCTGCGGATCTGCCCATTGAAAATGAAGCATTTCAGTAATATCAGCTCTATTAAAGGAGCGTCTCTGTGCTCTACTGAGCATCAACATGAGCTTCATGGAGGAAAATATGAGGAGTCGTTGTCTAGAAGTTCTGTAAAGCTGCAGAAAGTCAGACTTCAGAGGCGTGTGATCAATAAGCTTTATTGGAATGTAAATGTGGGGCTCAGTCGGGACGTTACACTGCAGCTCTCTAGAGTCTCTGCCACGGACACAGTCTTCATACTAGACTACAGACGTCTGCTGTGAGCTCGCTGGAGAGGGACGGGACGTGTGCAGGTGTGATGGATCTCTTATAAACCAATAGGGAGTCAGAATGGTGTCTGTTTATACTTCTCATCCAGCCACGATTAGACTCACACTTTCCAGATGGAGATCTTTTAAAGGATGACGAGCCGGAATGAAAACAAAGGGAAATGAAATAGGAGGAACGAGGCTGTTTTTAAAATGTAAGGAGGAGAAAGTTCAGATGATTGGGTGAAAATGTGAGGAGCAGAAGTAAAAAGTCGCTGAAAAATGAATAATTAATCCAGTAAAGTTTAGATAACCAACATTTCTACTTAAGCAAGATAAAGTATTTGTACTTCATTACCTGACATCTCTGGTAGGGTGTTCCTAGTATGCAGTGCTCAGTACGTACCAAAAGTGGTCTGAGCAAGGACAGGGTCATGGGCACCCAAGTACTAGTGGACCATGGGACAATCCCTAACTCTACATATGGGTCCTGTCTAAAAACGATTGGACCCCTACTTATAGCTCACCATTTAAATCTCAGCATTTTCACCACAAATCGTGCTGACAGGACAGACTGGTCCAGTGATGAACAGCACAAAAGAGAGGAGAATCAGACCTTGGTGACTTTGTGCAAGTCTGGACACGTCGTCCTCTGCCAACTTTGTCCCAGGCCTTAATGATCTTTTGATGGGCCACCCCTCTGTCACGGAGTGCCTGTGGCGACTCGGCCACAGCAACATCTGCTGCCGTGAAGTCAGTCTCCTCTACAGCCAGCTCAGAGACTGCAGGTGCCTAATGGGAAAGCTCCCACGAATTGTGATGCCCTCTTACCTCGATCTGACGGTGGCGCTTTATCGTTCCGCCACCCTGAAAAATTCCAAGAAACAGGAAAGAACATCAGGGTCAGAAGCAGGGCTCCTCTGGTACTCCTCAGAGTTTCCAAAGCTCAAAAGTTCAAAACCTGATTCCAATATACAGAGAAAATGGGACCTCCAGCAACCATGCAAGACCTGGTAGACCACCAGAACTGGCCCTCGATGTTTTATATACTCAATATTCTTTGAGATAGAGGGTACAATCAAGCTCCAGTCTCACTTTAGAACTGTGGGAATCCAAAGGAACTTCAGCCCAACCTTCTACTGTGACAAGACGACTCAACACTGTGGTTCTGAAAGGAGAAGAAGCTCAGACTGAGGGAAGCAAACAAACTGCAGAAGCTGCTGGTGCTCTCAGAACTATAGAGCTGCCTGCCCAAAGTCCAGACCTCAACATCATGGTAGTCGTTGAGTAATCCCAAGATAACCCTAAACCCCACGGCAATGGATGCTTGTTCACTAGCTGGATTCCAGGTGGTAGTAGAACCCTTGGACATGTAGGGGGTTGGTCCTTGAACCCCTTAGAACCTGTATTTATATTCATAATTAGCACAAGTTTCATAGGACCCATAATGGAACCCTGAGGGACTCCACAAGATATTTTAAGCTGAACAGTTTCCAGATTATTCACAACAGCTTCTATATCAAGATCAATAAGATTTTAATAGTGTCTAAGCTTCGAGGTATCTTTGAATTTTTAGTCTATTCAAATTAGCTAAGGTTTGAGTAAATAGCCAAGCACTTTTGTAAGTCGCTCTGGATAAGAGGGTCTGCTAAATGCTGTAGATGTAAATGTAATTAATACACTCTGGGGTTTAAGGGGTTAAGGAATAGTAGTTGCAAACAAGTCGGACGCCACCCAACTGCAGGGAATTAAGGTCATTTTTATTCTCTGTCTGCTTCTAAGAGATACTAGGGGGTAAGGAATGGACCGGAGGAGTGGCCGCAACGGTAAAATGAGCATCTGTGTCTTGCCTTTGAGAAAATAATCAGACGTCAAAAAAAAAAAACTCTACAAAAGCGCCAGAGTCTCCTGAGGTCGGCAAATTGCTGTTTGGTTCGCAGGCAGTCCCTCTTTTGTAAAGCGCCTCAATAAAGTATATCACCCTATTTGTGAGAGTGATACGGCCCAGTGCGATCTCAAATTACGTATAAATGACATAGCAAATTGGAAAATTAGGAGGGGAGGGCAGGGTAATTTGCTAGCAAACAGGCTAAAACCAATTCATTAGGAGGCCAGAGGGAAAAAAGGAGCCATGGCAACTGTTGTTCGTGAAGGAGAACGAAAAAAAACAAAAAACAAACCCTCTGTCATCCTCTGAAATTCTCCTTGGATAAACTTGCAAAAGGGGCGAATGGCACGTGCGATATCGTGGTGATATTGGTATCATGATGAATTCTACGCTATGTAAGTTCTTGTGTCATTTTGTGGTGGCTTATGTTGCACCATGGTCTGGGTGGCACGTTACCAAAGGCTCATCAAAGTTCACTTTCATCTTTTGAATGTGACGTCTAGCCGAGATTCGTCTAGCCGAGTTCACGCTCCTAAACTGACCTGCATTCGCAAAGGAGCGATGTTTCACGTGAGGTTTCGGTTTTTACCTTCTCCAGCATCTTCAGCTTTCACAGGAGGAGTTCCAGTGATCGACAGCTGGCCTCAGGGCTCATTATTCGGACATGCCCACTTCTTCTTTAGTTGCCGTCCTCTGCTTCTTTAAGCTTTGTTTTTAAGCTTTTTACATTTTCTTTGACTTGCTAGGATGGCCTGGACTGGTCCTGCTGGCAGTAGTTTTTAAATGTTCTCAGCTTCCCAGACTCCTCTGCATCTACAACCTCCTTTCTGAAGGCCTCAGAGAGCTCTTTGGGTCTCACCACGGTCACAACACTGATTGTACCAATCAAGAGCAGACCAGACTAAACGTCTGAGGTTTAAATATGACAGGCTCCTCCAGAATAATCCTCTAGAACCATGTTCTGAACATCTGCAGCTGGGGGGGGGGGGGGGGGGGTCAAGCTTTTTAAAGCTATTTCATCTGTTGCATGTGTTGCGTTATATGACCTCCATATCTTAACATTGTTAAGATATCTTAGCATGTGGCCCTCAATATTTTATATACTCAATATTTTTTGAGGTAGAGGGTACAATTAAGCTCCAGTCTCACTTTAGAACTGTGGGAATCCCAAAAAACTAGAGCAGTTTAAGAAGCTCAGACTGAGGGAAGCAAACAAACAAGAAGAATATTTGATCAAACCAAACTGCAGAAGCTGCTGGTGCTCTCAGAACTATAGAGCTGCCTGCCCAAAGTCCAGACCTCAACATCATGGTAGAATGTTTTATGATCTAAATGACAGTGTGTTGACTACGGCAATGAAGGCTTGTTCACTAGCTGGATCCCAGGTGGTAGTAGAACTTTGTAGTAGAACATGTACGGGGTTGGCCCTTGAACCCATTAGACCCTGTATTTAAGCCAACACTTATTTAAATCCCTCTTAAAACTACATTACTCATAATTAGCATAACTTTCATAGGACCCATAGGACCTCAATATCTTAACATTGTTCAAGTAAAGATGATTATTAAATCTCCAGATGTTTTTTTTTTTTTAATATATTAAAAAGGGCAAAGGTTTAATGGGGTGTCCTAACTTTTTCACGACCGTACATAAACATATTTAAGGACTTATTCCAACTTTGATTTCGGTGTTGAAATGACATGCCTTGATGAATGTCTATGTAGGTTTAGGTCAGGCTTATGAACACTCTCTCTCTGTAAAGTGGCCGGGGCTCTCTGGAAAGATTAAAGAGCTTTTCTGGAGACCCTGCTTTTCCACTTTTGTAGTGGTGGTCCTCCAGTCATGCTCTTTTGAGACTGAGAGATGCTATCGGCCTTCTCTGGGGCCGACACATAGGAGCTCTACTGAATTCTCCGGTGAGATGGGAGGTGGAGGCCGTTATTTAACCCCTAGAGGAAATATTGCTTTCTTATCACTGTACTGTTCATTACTGGGGGTCTCAAAGTCTGACACCACATCGAGCCTGGGTCTTGGTCACTTCGGCTTATATGGGCTTGATTACGACACTGATAAATAGGTTATGCAGTTCTTACGCAAGTGTTAAGCAAGTGAATACGGTAGGTACGAAGAGCTGGAGTGCTCACTTTCCACAGATTTCCTCTATTTCCATGAGCAACTTGACCTCGGGTCAAGCAAATATCTGGTCCATTAAGCTCCCATACGCAGCTTTGCATCTTCCATGCTGCTGCCGCCATGCCTACCAAGCCTCCTGTGTTCATCGGCCCATTCATTGAACATAGTGGGCAGTTCCTGAGATCTTACAGTAGGTGTGCTCAATACAGTCCATCGAAGGTCAAACGCCTACGCTTATTCGTTCCAGTGCACTCGGGCACTGCCCGATGCCGCTAATTAGGTTGCCTTTCTTATTGGGTAACTCATTAGTGAAATCAGGTGGTGCTACGTGGGCGAGAAACAAATCCCTCTACATGCTGTGGGCCTCGCAGCCTTCCAGCAGTCCACTGAGTCTACCGGAGTGTCCATAGGTATTTGTTCCGGCACAAAACACCACCTGACCACACTAATGAACTCACATCCCTAACAAAGAAAGGTACGCCTAATTAGCGAAGCCATGTGGAGCTGTGCAGGGTTGGAGGGTAGATGCTTTATAGATTGAGGGGGTTTTCGCACAAGGCCCACGTATAAAGGGTCCACACCTACACCGCAAACAATGATGTCTTAGCATGTGGAGTAAGACTATTCAGCTTAGACTATGTGGACAAAAGTATTTGGACACCTGCTCGTTTCAATGTTTCTTCATCCTGCTTTTCTTGTATTGACTGTCTCTGCTGTCTACTGCTTTCCGAAGGCTTTCAAAAGAGCTCTGCTGTGAGGATTTGATTGCATTTAGCCACAAGAGTGCTAGTAAGGCCAGGAGGTTCATCCCCAACTCTCTAACTCATCTCAAAAGTATTGCATAGAGCACCACCATCCATCATTCCAGAGAACACAGTTCGTCCACTGCTCCACAGCTCAGTAATAGGGGGCCTTCGCAAAGTCTTGCCCTCAGCCTTATCGTAAATATGTGGACTGTGCTTAAAAGATGTCCGGAGCCGATCGAGACATTTTAGTGGATCGAGTATCTGCTATTTTAATCCCAATCTGATTCGCCATCTGGTGTCCTCGAGAAGATGGACGTTCTCAGAAGGTAAATAAAGGAGTTGAGAGTCTGCAGTGTGGAGCTATTTTACAGTGGAACATAAGAAACAGACCATAATACCTGCCTCTTTATAAAACTCTCACTGAAACCGGAGAACCAGAGAAACCAGCACTGAAGAACCCACTCAGAACCGAGGCTAACGCTAATGCTAATACACACACACACACACACACACACACACTCATGCTATAGAAACTCCAATCACACACACAGCACAGTCACCCACCAGCTATTAAACACCAGTAGACCAACAACCGACAACAGATATCAGTCCACACTAGGCTAAACTGGTCTCAGATCAGCTACAGAGGCTAGCACATAGTTCAGGTCGAGCTGCTTTCCAAAGTGCTGACCTCAGCTGAGGTGCGGCGAAAGAAAAACGGCACAACCTTCATGCTTGGCTGAGCCCTGAGGCGTGGAGAAGTCCAAGAAGACGCAAGCAAACACACACACACACACCAACACACACTCATATACACACATGGAACCTGAATTGGTAGCCCAACTGGGAACCAGACCATGTTGGACCCACATATGGATGCCCACCAGGGTCAATGATGGCACCAGGATGGGTTAAACATGGGCTCCATCTGGGTTATACACTGCATACGGGGCCTAGATGGGATTTGGGGATGATTTGGGAAGCCTGACTGTGTCCCATGAAAATGTATTTGCATACCTACTCAGAGCCCATACCCACCTGGAGCCTACCTGGAACCCACCTAGCCCAGGTCCCACCCATGTGAGCTATGCTAACGCTGTGGTAGTGATGCTGGGCCCCACATTAATGCCAACCTGACCCAGGTTAGACGGGTTAGACCCAACCTGATTTGTAGGATAACCGGCATGGATATGGTGTGTGTGTGTGTGTGTGTGTCTCTCTCTCTCTCTCTCACACACACATTCTGGTCTCTTTGCCAGGTGCACCCCCCCCCCCCCCGCTCTGGTTGTGAAGCTGAGGTCGAGCGGATCGCAGACGCTTTACCAGCGTGACTCTGAGACTCCTGACCATCAAACAGGCCCCCAGGGCCTCGCCGGAGAAACGGCTGCTCTCGCACCATCTGTCGGCGCCTTTCTGATCCGTCCACCAAGGAAACCTGTCCAATCAGTACTCCAAGGGCAGCCATGTTGGACCCCGGCCACCCCCTCGCCCAGCCGCTAACATCACACTGAATGAATACATAATTTCATACATAATTTTCATTTTCATTCAAATTTCATTTCCACTGCCTCGCACTGTAGAAACACCAGGCTCTGTAGTTCACTGTAACTGATAAAGGAACAAAAACATGTCAAACGTGGCATTGACATCGCCATGGCAATTCAGCAGGCCATTCTCTATGCTGTTACAACTTGTTTTGAGGGCAATCGCCAAGTGGCGCAACAATCTAAGCGCTGGTTGTATGATTTGGAGGTCATAAATTCGGGCATTGTTTAGGTTCGAGACAGCCCACAGTACCTTTATTGAGTATGTAAGGTGTTGCTCAAGGTGAGAAATGCTCAGATGCGGTTTTACAACCCTGTTTACCACCCTGTTATTTTACCTCCGATTGCAACACACTGATTTTCCTTCTTATTACTAGTTAAAATTATTATTATTAGCCTAGAGGACACAAATTCGCTTACTTACCGGCTAAGTGACTGACTGATGGACGTTGTTTACGACATTTATCCACAAAGCTAACAGGTATCTGTGCTGCTGAGAGGAGATGTAATCTTAGGTAGGCTGAGGTTGGGTCTCCTTGCTTAAAATATGATGTAAAGGGATGTGGGGTGAAGACGTACTACGGCATTAATGTGTGTGTCAAAGTCTGTAGTGATAGCATGACGATTCGACATCTCTGCTGCAGCATTAGCATTGCCATTTTGCTGGCTACTGCCCTCACCCAGCTTTACTATTGCAGCATTAGCACCGCTGTGGTGTTAGCATTGCTATTGAGGCATTAGCATCACTATCGCAGCAGCTGCCAGCCTCACCCAGCAGAGCTACCACAGTGTTAGCATCCCTATCACAGCATTAGCTTTGCAACCGCAGTGTAAGCACTGCTATTACACCGTTGGCCTCACTAGAGTGCTTTGCCCAGAGTTGCTACGGCTTGCGGCATTAGCATTGCTACCATGCTAGCTGCCAGCCTCGTCCTGCATTGCTACTGTGGTGACCATGTGTCTCGCCCAGCATTGCTTCAGCAGCATTAGCACACCATTAACTATGGCGGCATTAGCATTGTTATCGAGCTGGCTACTGCCCTCACCCAGCATCACTATTGCAGCATTAGCACTGCTGAGGTGTTAGCATCGTTACTGCAGCAGCCGCCCGCCTCGTCCAGCATCCCTACTACAGTGTTACCACCGCTATCGCGCCATTGGCCTCGCTAACATGTTGGCCAGCAGCCTTGCCCAGCGTTGCTACCACTGTGTTTTCATCGCTATCCAGCATTCGCATTGCTACCAAGCTAGCTGCCAGCCTCGTCCTGCATCACTTCTGCAGCAATAGCATCTCATTATCTATGGTGGCATTAGCGTTGCTACCACTGTGTTTTCATCGCTATCCAGCATTCGCATTGCTACCAAGCTAGCTGCCAGCCTCGTTCTGCATTGTTGCTGTGGTGTTAGTGTGCCGACCATGTGCCTCTCCCAGCATAATTTCTGCAGCATTAGCATCTCATTAGCTATGGTGGCATTAGCGTTGCTACCACTGTGTTTTCATCGCTATCCAGCATTAGCATTGCTACCAAGCTAGCTGCCAGCCTCGTCCTGCATTGCTACTGTGGTGTTAGTATCACCTCTGCAGCATTAGCATCTCATTAGCTATGGTGGCATTAGCGTTGCTACCACTGTGTTTTCATCGCTATCCAGCATTAGCATTGCTACCAAGCTAGCTGCCAGCCTCGTCCTGCATTGCTACTGTGGTGTTAGTATTACCTCTGCAGCATTAGCATCTCATTAGCTATGGTGGCATTAGCATTGCCAGCACGCTAGCTGCCGGAAAAGTCCCAAGCCATCATGTTCATGAGGTCCTGGGGACTACATCTTAAGGCTCTGAGGGCAAGGCATGAGTCTTCCAGATGTTTCCAGCTCTGCTTGGGTTCTGCTGGAGGTTCTTTGAAGGAGGAACAGCAGTGTTTGACTCTGCACTTTTCAACTGGGCCAAAGCAAACCCAGATATGAGAACTGAGGATGCTGTACATGGAGACATGCTGTCTGCTTACGCTCATGGTTTAGGAAGTTCTGCAGGAGCTCATTACAGTCCAGTGGAGTCACTTACTTGCTTTTTCCCCACTCGTTCTGTCATTTCCTCACCTCTTCTTTTGTTCAATCAACAGTGAAACAGTAGCAGTACCGATACCCTCTCGCTCACCCTCATTTTCTCTCGCTCTTTCCCACTAAATCTCGCAACGCCTCCGCCGCTCTCTGCCATGCATGATCAGGAGAAGCAAAGCAATAAATGGCTTATTTACTCTTATCGGAGCCCAGCTCGGTCTGCACATTGCACTTTTACCGCGGAGATCAGCCTGGATTTACCAGGGAGGCGCTTTCATTCCCTTTTATTGCAAATAATATCAGCCCCTTCCCAGCCGTGCTCCCTTTAAAATGAAACACTTGCAGACATGGGGGGAAGATAATGCCGCCTTTTTGTAGGCCTGTCGCTGGCAATGACAATGGAAGCCGTCGCCGCGCTGTAGCAGGTGAGGAATTGAGAGCGGGCTGCTGCAGAGAGTGGGGCGCTTATGCCGAGGAAAGTGGGCTAATTATACGGTGGAGAAAACTGTCAGTGCGGCACCATATGTGGTGTGGAGCAAGCTAGTCCCAAAAACCTGGCTAATAGCGAGCAGACCTTCCACTCGCTGTGCGACTGTTGGTTTAGTCTTTTTTGGGCTCTGAAGAACCCTCTTTAGCACAAGGAGGAACAGCAAAGGTGGCAAATATCGGCCAGTCGCTGCCGTTAAGAGGTGCAGCCTACTTGTTTTGACCTTATTAAGGCTATTTTAACATGACCCCTAACCCTCCGCACCTTTAATGAGCTAAACGGCCTCATATTTTGGCCTTTGTGACAGAAGCTATGATTAGTAGACTTAGTGGAATCAGTGTCCTTTGTAGCAGGTAGCAGAAAGGCTTCTGTCCAGGCTTCTATTTAGGCCACAATCAGGTGCAGCACATCTGCACAGCTGCAGATGTTCAGAACATGGTCCGAGAGGATTCTGGAGGAGCCTGTCTTATTTAAACCTCAGCTGTTTAGTCTGGTCTGCTCTGGATTGAAGCTGAAGTGAGTGGTGAAGATCAGATCATGGTCAGATCACCATGGCCAGATCCTGAGAGCTCTCTGAGGCCTTCAGGATTCCCAGAGTCTGGGAAGGGGATTGAAAAGGTTGCAGAACGATCAGAAATCAGCCATTCCACTGACCGCTAGATCATTTACAAGTGGAGAACATTTAACACTACTGCCAGCATGACCACCAGATCAGGACCTCCTAGCAAGCTGTCCAAGACTGAAGCTGTAGCAGAGGTGGACCATGCGACATGACAATAACCCAAAACATTCCCACTACGTAATTCCAGTATTTGATTTTAAGGACTTGTGGCTGACACTATTTCACATTTCAGTGGCATGTATTTCAAAAACACCAAATTGTATTGTAAACTAAATTGGCAAAAGTATTGGGACACATTCATAGTTTATTCTGAAATCAAGGATATTAAAAATGTCCCTGCTTTTGTTGGAGTAACCCTCTCTACTATTCAGGGTAGAAGGCTTTCTACTAGGTTTCGGAGGAGCATTGCTGTGAGGATTTGATTGCTTTCTGCGACGAGCGACAAGATAGTGAGGTCAGAATGTTGGATGATCCCCACCCCACCTCATCATCCCCAACCCCAACACATTCTTCCACTGCTCCACAGCTCAAAGCTGGGGGTCTCTAGACCAGAGTCCTATTCTTTTGGCAGTACTTTTCTACAGGCACTAGACATACCATGTGCATGTGTGCATTTGCTCTTCTGTGTCAGCAGTGGGTGCAACTTAAAGTAGCTGAATGCATTCATTAGAAGTGGTGTCCACAAACATTTGGACACATAGCGTAGGTTCTGTTGTCCTTCAGTTCCATATTCAGCAGTATTCAGCAACTCCACCCCTGAGGAGGCACCTGGACTAGAAGACGTGAACATAGCTGAAGCTTCCAGCGTTCTGGAGATATTCAATCATGTCTGAGGGATGTGGAAACTTCTCCCCCCTGACACGGCCCGTACGGAGAGCAGGGTCTTGGCGAATGGAGGTGACGTGGGGTGACCTTGTTGATTCTGGTAAGGATGCCATTCTCGCAGTAAGATAAATAAATTAGGTGGAGACAGAGATCTATAGGGCCGGTGGTGGGATGGCTTTCACGCTGCCGTGTGTGTGTGTGTGTGTGTGTGTGAGGAGTGATGGATGGGGCGTCTCCCTTTGGTGCTCTCGCCACGTCGCCAGCAAATTAAAGAACGACGACACGTGGCGCTGAAGGTCACCGGCAGCTTGGAGAGAAGCGCTGGGGCCGGGGTTGGAAACGGAAGTGTTTCTGTCAGAACGCATGAGGATGAGAAATTATGCGGCAACGTCTCCAGTTGGGCGGCGAGGCTCGTGGACATCCTGCCATCATCATTTAGAATGACCTGCAGGGGAATTGCCAGAATTTTATTTTAGGAGAGGCCTTGGTTTCAGGTAGCAGCTGAAAATGATCCACTAACTGATTACAGAGCATTTTTTAAGTTAACTCAACTTAGTTTAGTCCAAACTTCTCCTAACTCACATTTTTGCTGGACCGGCAAGTGGACAACACCGCTGCCCAGCATTGCCACTGCAGTGCAAAGGCTGCCGGCCTTGCCCAGCATCGCTATCATGATGTTAGCATAGCAATTGCACGTTAACAGCACTACCACTGTGTAAGCATCGCTATCTCAGTGTTAGTACACTGGCTGCCAGTCTCACCCAGCATTGCTATCATGCCAACTGCTAGCTTTGCCCGGTATCGCTACCGTGACTTTAGCATCGCTATTGTGTCGTTAACAGCACTACCACTGTGAAAGCATCGCTAACGCAGTATTAGCACACTAGCTGCCAGTCTCGCTCTGCATCGCTACCACAGCGTTAGCATCGCTATCGCGGCAGAAGCATCACTACTGCGTCGGCCTCCTGCCTCACCCAGCATTGCTATCGTGCCGACTGCTGGCTTTGCCCAGTGTCGCTACCATGATATTAGCACAGCTATTGCATCAGCCGCCTGTCACTTTACCAGTGACATTAGCATTGCTATCGTGTGTTAGCATTGCTTCCACCGTGTAAGCATTGCTATCATGTGTTAGCATCACTACTGCCGTGACCGCTGCATCACCACCGCAGCATTAGCGTTGCTATTAAGCTGGCCGCCGGCCTTGCTCAGCATCACTATTATAGCTTGGCGTTGCTAATACACCGTAAGCATCGCTATCGCGCCATTAGCATCGCTACCGTGGTGTAGAGCATCCCTACACTTCTATGCAGCCAACAACTACGCAGTCCTGCTTTTCCTTGTTTACTTCTGCATCTTTGAGTTAAGCCTCAAAAACATTAGTAAATTAAAGTGATTATTGAATTATGAATATTGCGTGAGTTGTTTGAAGTTTATACAGTGGCTCCGCCCCCTCACATTGTTTACTGTTTACCCCCTCCACCCCAAAAAACACCTTATTTAGGAAAGCCTTCATACTCTCAGACCCCTGATCATGGAGGACTCTGGAGTTGATGGGATTCAAACTAATTAACCTCCTGAGTCTCTTGCAGTTGCAAGCCGGCAGTTAGACAGTTGCTCCTCTCCAGAGCTGTGAAGGTTTTAGGCACTTTTGCTCTCCTTCTTTGTGTTCAGAACATTCTGAAAAGCTGTACAGCTCTTTTCCCCCATTTCCTGAAACTGAAAAGCATCGAAGCTGCTCTTAATGTTGAAGTGCACTGATTTTTCATCCCTGCCCTCCATCTAACAGGAGTGACAAATGTGCGCCCTTCATGTGGACACGGCGTGGTCACATGGTGCTCTAATGTGGTTTTAGACGTGCCCTTGATCCAGAGGGTAGAGGGGTCCTGGGGGAATCTGTGCTATCAGAGAGAGATTTATCAGCGTTAGGGGGGCATTATGGGGGGTTATCATGTGACCCGTCTCGTCCTCTTCCCAGAGCGAAGCGTGCAAGAGAGAGAGAGAGAGAGAGACTTACGACAGATACCGTCGCGCTGCCCGTGGTGAATTTCCCACAAGCGCAAACATCCGGAGATTTTACAAGAACCATTTTTGGAGCCGGCTTCGGACCGCTGAGATCGTGAGCGTGATTGAATGCTGTTGGTTTGTAGCCGACGCCGTCCGTCGCTCCAGGCAGCAGCACTTCATTTACTGGTTCACGGACACAAACACGCCAGATATTAAAACTCGCAAAGGACCTTCGGCGTGTCGGAAGCAGCAGACAGGACTATCTGCCTCAAACTTTCTTTCTTGTCTTACTTGATGTACGGCGGTGGACGAAATAATGGAAACACCACATGACAAAGTACTGGAAGTACTTCGAAGTGACTTGAACGCGATGGGCTAACTGTCAGTTACAGTGTAGGTCCCCCTCGTCCCGTCAAAAACCTACCCATCGAGCCTTGGGGTCCACAAGACCTCTGAGGGTGTAGACCCCTGTAGTGTCTGGCACCTGTAAGTTGGTAAGTTGAGGTTCGGGCCTGCATGAGCATCATGAAGCCTTGGGCGTCCCTGATGTCCCCGTCGCCAGTTTACCGGTTGTCCTTCCTTGGAGCACTTTTGGTAGGTACTCACCACTGCATACCAGCAACCCCCCACAAGACCTGCCAGATGTTTTGGAGGTGCTCTGACCCAGTCAGGAAGGTCATGGGAGCTCATGGGAGCTTAGTAGGGTCCACCAAACCTTACTGTTAGGTTCCTTCAGTCTGGTAGGTCGTGTTCTCCAGGCATTTGACAATCCCTGATTTCCCCGATTCGTCCATCAGATCATGAAACTTGCTTCCTCAAGCCAGAGAGACCAATGGGAGTGTCCAGTTTGGCTTCTGAGCAACTACTCTGTCATGGAAACCCCTGTTCTTGTGCTCTCAGAGGCAGTTTGGCAACACAGGACAGCCGAATGTGTGGGTTTGCATGGGCTGTTATTGCTCCTCTATGCTTCCATTGACACTAATAGTGTTTACAGTTGGTCGGGGCAGCTCTAGCAGGGCCGAAATTTTACATACCAGTACTGCAGCGGTATGGAGCAAGATCTTTTGGGTTAAAGACTAGGGAGATGGCTAATGGCTCCTTCAAAGCAGCCACATTTTTGCAGTCCTACCACGATAGTGAGGCCTCACCCTTGAGAGAGGGTTCTAATCTCTTTGACAGTCATCCTGGCAGCTCTAATTTAAACCTGTCCACTTGGCCACTGCCTTTAGGCTTTAATAATAGCCCGGTGTATGAGGTACTGAGAAAATACGGCGGAAAAGGAGCATGCCATCCCCTCAGAGGAAGAAATTCCAAAGGCGTCAGCACAAAAAAAAAAAAAAACAGTGCTTCTTTTGTCTCATTACCAAGAACCTATTCAGCAGCTCACGAGCCAGATGCTTCTTACCTGCCTCCCTTAGCTTTTATACCCATCAGGCTCTCTCACAACTGTTTTAGGCCGCTCTCTAGGCTCCAGTCACCGCTAGGTGGGCAGCCTTTGCTGATGGAGTGTGATTTAGCTGGAAGACTGGTTTGGATCTCGGGGTGCGGCGCGTCAGGAGCCTTTTAAACTGCCGGATCAGAGCTGCTGAGGAGGCAGGATGAGAACTCCGCTGGGCTCAGCTTTGTCTAAGTCAGGAAAAGCTCATAACACCTGCTCTGAGGCTCTCTGTTTGTCTTTGTCTGCCTATTGTTATCTGTCTTTGTGCCTCTTTCAAGAAGGCCTGACTCCCACAACCCTTGAACCGTTTGGTCTTGGTCTTGTGGCAGGCTCGTTGGCCTGATGTGTGTGTCCTACTGCCTGATCGGGGACATAGATTGGTCTTCGGTGCCATTACAGTTGGATATGGCAGTTGGTGCTGATACACATGCCTGTCTGCCCAGCTGGTCGGCTGGCTGCATGTTATATCCAACATATCCTACATCTTACATATGGTTTTATGCTGAAAATAGGTCAGCATTGTCATTAATAATAGAAACTGTATAGTAACCTAGTTGGTGACTGACCTACATATAGGATAACATGCTGTTATATCAGGCATTTCTGAGCTTTCAGAGCCACAATATACATGTATTTAATGGAAAAGCAAGTATACTGGATTTACTTAAGAATGGGGCATGCTAGGCTAATATTGCTAACTAATACTGGCCGTAGATTGGCACCAATCAATCTTCTTTTTTTTCATTGAAGGCGTTTAGCAGACGCTAGAAAATACTCTTAGTTTGAAAAAAACTTGGATGCTTGTCTTCCATGGATCTTAAGGGATGCCGGGTCGAGCCGAGCCGCACTTGAGGCTTGAAGAGCTTCGGTGTGGCTAACAAGCCCATCTGGGATTCACATGGGTGGAACGTGCACTAGGTGGGTTCCAGGTGGGCCCCATATGAGGGTGGGCTTTAATGATGGGGCCCAATTGGAAAGCCTTGTTACAACGCATGTACAAACCCACTCAGAGCCCAAGCCCACCTGGTGCACATTCCAGGTGGGTTCCAGGTGGGCTTGGGCTCTGAGTGGGTTTGTACATGCGTTGTAACAAGGCTTTCCAATTGGGCCCATCATTACAGCCCACCCTCATCTCACATGGGACCCATCTAGGCCCCATATGCAGTGTCCAAGAACTGACTGACTGCTCACCTGCTGCCGAATATCAAGATCCCACCCTTTGCCAGGTGTCACTGGAACCAGGTAATCAATGTTTTTGCACTTCACCTATCAGTGGTTTTAATGTTATGGCTTTTGTCTTGTGTCTTTGGTCAGTCTCTCCACTTATTGTCTTGTTTTAATCGTCTCCTCCCTCCGCCTCCTTCCCTCCCTCTCTTTTCCCTCTGTCTCGTCCCACCCCCTCCTTCCCCTCCGTGCTTTCTCG
The DNA here is from genome assembly GCF_030463535.1 of Salminus brasiliensis. Classification (NCBI taxonomy): domain Eukaryota; kingdom Metazoa; phylum Chordata; class Actinopteri; order Characiformes; family Bryconidae; genus Salminus; species Salminus brasiliensis. Next base: position 3,548,785 of record NC_132889.1, on the reverse strand, counting down.
TCACACCTGGATCCCTCCCTCTATCTCTCAATCCTTCCTCGATGATGAATGGCATACACCAAATGCTTACTTCTGCATTTCCTCTGGCTTTTCTCCTCCATCCTTCTTTCCTTCTGTCCCCCCAACCCCATCCCACCACCACCACCACCACCATTCTGGCCAGACCCCCCAAGGTTAGACCATCTCCTTTAATTGCCTGATATCAATTAAATGTTGACTCGTGAGCTGCAAGGGTGGGGGCGGTGGAGCTAGTTATCAGTCTGAGGAGCTTTTTTCGGACACTTCAGGGGGGCTGGCGGTCTCGGAGACTTTTGCAAATTGGCCCCAGTGGCTTTGGCAGGACGTCGCTTGAGGGACGGTGGCATAATGTGTTTTTAATGGCTGCAACAGGCAAAGTAGGAATGTGGGCATTTCAGGTTTGTGTTTGTGTGTGTGTGTGTGTGTGTGTGTGTGTGTGTGTATTCTTCACCATATTTGTCCTCCTCCACTCTTCTACAGTACTGATATATATATATATATATATATGAACAGCAGCCCCTGTTATCCCCCATATTAGCGTACTGCATCTTTTTAATATCCTTCCGCACAGCGCCTGCTTTTAAGAGTGTGTAATGAAAGGGGGAGAGGAAGTTACAGTAATAAGATGACAGCGATTAATATTCCTCATTTTCCCAGCATGCAGAGAGGAGGAAAAAAGCTAAGTGCGACCTCCGGTGCCGCATATATTACAGTCCACCAATCCCCATCTAATATTAATATCAATAGGCTGGTTAGTTTAATATGTCTTGGACTAAGAGGGCTAAAGTGGGCCGCGCCGCAGAAGATAGATGGCTGACTAAAGAATAAATTCGGCTCTTTCTTTATTGAGGCGGCCGACTGAGCCTAATGGAGAGAGCAGGCATGAAAGAGCGTCTGAAATATGAACTGAGAAGCAGTTCCTTAGCGGAGTCGAGTCGCTGCCCCGACCGGCTACGTCTTTATACACTTCAGAGACGAGGCCTCCCTCTGTGCATCTCAATGACTTAGGCCTCACAACAACGTGGTTAGCTTTTAAAAACTGCAGATACTTTCCCTGCCAGATTTCTACTCCTCCAAGTCTGCAGGCCACAATGCACTACAATCACCGGCCACTTTATCAGAAACGCTGGAGAAACCTTGCTGGTAGAGGCTGTAGCTCACCTGTTCATGTTGGCTATACTGTAGCACGTCATCAGTGATAGTACAAGGCAGGTGTTTCTAATAAAGTGGCCAGTGAGTGGAAGCACAAGGTGGTAGGTGTTTCTAATAAAGTGGCCAGTAAGTGGAAGCACAAGTTGGTGGGTATTTCTAATAAAGTGGCCAGTAAGGAAACACAAGGCAGGTGTTTCTAATATAGTGGCCAGTGGGTGGAAGTACACACTTGGTGTTTCTAATAAAGTGGCCAGTAAGTGGAAGCACAAGGTAGGAGTTTCTAATAAAGTGGCCAGTGGGTGGACTTATGAGGTAGGTGTTTCTAATAAAGTGGCCAGTGAGAAAACGCAGGGCAGGTGTTCTTAATAAATGGTCAGTGAGTGGAAGCACAAGGCAGGTGTTTCTAATAAAGTGGCCAGTAAGGAAACACAAGGCAGGTGTTTCTAATATAGTGGCCAGTGGGTGGACTTATGAGGTAGGTGTTTCTAACAAAGTGGCCAGTAAGGAAATGCAAGGCAGGTGTTTCTAATAAAGTGGCCAGTGAGTGGAAGTACACACTTGGTGTTTCTAATAAAGTGGCCAGTAAGGGAAGCACGAAGTAGGAGTTTCTAATAAAGTGGCCAGTGGGTGGATTTATGAGGTAGGTGTTTCTAATAAAGTGGCCAGTAAGAAAACGCAGGGCAGGTGTTTTTAATAAAGTGGCCAGTGAGTGGAAGCACAAGGCAGGTGTTTCTAATAAAGTGGCCAGTGAGTGGAAGCACAAGGCAGGTGTTTCAATTAAATTGGCCAGTGAGTGCAGGTACACACTATCAAGTCTGAGTATGAACATCAAGAGTCCTAAACTCTTGAGTAATTTTCCTTTTTACTGGTGCTGAAGTACACATCAGTACAGTAGCAGTGTTCACACTTAAATGGGGGCCACTTTGCCAGGCTGTGTGAAGAGGGGATGGCTTTTTCATCTTTAAATAGAAGAACATGGTAAGGCAGCTTGTTTATCAGAGAGGCGCTTCCAAGGCATGAGAGATTCAATTAAGAGAACACTCTGCTATCTGCTTCTGCGTGTGCTGGATTAGAGGAATCTGAACTTGTGGTGACCCTGGCAGCTGAAAATGTTTCCATGCTCATTAGTCAAGTGCATGGTGTAAGAGGATGTGTGTTTGTTGGTGTGTGAGTGTATGTGTGTATGTGGTCTCGTCTGATGGATTTTTCCTCTCCTATTACCCACAAACTCCTGGGGCCAGCTTTAATAATCACGGCCTGATGGATGCTATAGGAGGTTAAAAAGTGACTCTCTGAAGCTCAGAGCCACAGCACTGCACAGTTCACTGTTGTCACTCCGATGGCGGGATGGTCGCGATGTAGAAGCACTCCGGCTGTGAGACGTGGAAATATCTAAATATCGCATTGTTAAGTGACTCTGGTGCTGTGGTAACTGTGGAAACAGGGAAACGTCTGAGCTACATTATAAATGCACTCCAATGGCAGGCAGTGGAAACTTCCAAGCCCTGTTGCAGAGGCACTTCGGTGAATGGCCCTGGAAGCATCCAAGCCATTCTGAAAGGACACTCTGGCGGTCGGCCTGAGAAACATCCGAACCACAATGAAGTTTCACTCTGAACAACAATGTAAATCACTCCAGTGGTTGACTGTGGAAACTTCTGAGCTGTGTTGGAGAGGCTCATGATGCATCCAAGCCGAGAATCACCCAAGCCGTGTTGTACGGGCTTCCCATTTCCTTTCCCGAGAAAACTTCCAGGTGGTGATGTAGAGTCACTCCAGTGGTTTTGGCCATGGAAACCTTTGAGCCACAATGGAGAAGTCACTCCAGTGGTTTTGGCCATGGCAACATCTGAACCTCCATGTAGAGTCACTCCAGTGGTTTTGGCCATGGAAACATCTGAACCTCAATGTAGTGTCACTCCAGTGGTTGGCTGTGGAAATGTCCGAGCCATGGTAGAGAGGTTCTCCGGTGGATGACTCGAGAATCACCCAAGTCATGTTGTACCGGCACTCCATTTGCTTTCTGAGAAAAGTTCCAGATGTTGATGTAGAGTCAGTCCAGTGGTTTTGGCCATGGAAACGTTTGAGCCACAATGGAGAAGTCACTCCAGTGGTTGGCCGTGGAAACATCTGAACCTAAATGTAGAGTCACTCCGGTCATTGGCTCTGGAAACTGCCGAGCTGTGTTGGAGAGGTACTTCGGTGATCGCCCTGGAAGCACCCAAGCCCTGTTGAAGGCACACTCTAGCAGTGGGCGTGAGAAACATCCAAACCACAATGAAGTTTCCGGTGGTTGGAAAGTGGAAACTTCCGAGCTGCGTTGGAAAGGTACCTTGGTGGATGGCCCAGGATGCACTCAAGCCATGTTGTACGGGCACTCCATTTGCTTTCCGAGAAAACTTCCAAGCGGTGATGTAGAGTCACTCCAGTGGTTTTGGCCATGGAAACATCTGTACCACAACATAGATTCACTTAAACTTGGATCTTAGTCTGACAATGACAATCTCATTGCTTAGTTCACTTAGTTCTATTGGTCTTTGGCAAAGTGGTTGTCTTCTGAAACATCCAAATCACATTGTACACTGATAAAAGTATAAGATCCTTTAGGAAACATTGGAGGAACCTTCTAACATGCTTTGAGGAACCTTCAAGAAAATCCTTTTAAGCAATTCATCCACAGTTTCAAACTGAAGAACCTCCAATGTTCCTTAAGGATCTTATGCGTTTATCAGTGTACAGTGCTTCAGTGGTAACCTGGGGAAACATCTGAACCACAATGTACAGTCATGCCAGTGGCGGGGCAGGGAAGTTTCCGAGCCGTGCTGTAGAGTCGCTCCGGAGGCAGGCTGTGGAAACATCTGAGCCGTGATGAAGTGTCACTCAGCTGGCAGCCCATGGAAACATCCAAGTTGGGATGCTAGTTTGAGTGCATCCATTAATCTTCAGTAAGGAAATGACGAATTGTTTACCTCCGTTCTTCTGAGTGAAGAATGTGTGTATGGAATGGTATTTCGGGGGGATTTAGGGGTTAATCCTGGGGCTCATCACATTGTCATATAATAGGTCTATTTTGTAATTCTTCTATTTCCATGCCGTCAAATATGTCTAGTGTGTCTCCAGATTGCATGCTGGCTGAACCCAGTGAGGGATGATCTGATGCTGGCACATCCACATGATGGATGAAGTATCGCAGGCGTGTTCTGGGTAATGCAGATTTCATGCAGTTCTGCACAGCTTATTTTCAAATAATCTTTACTGGAATGAGACGTTCTATACATGGATACGTGGATCATTGGATTTGCACAGTGTCTGCATTGCTGGAAGGCGAAGACTCAATGCAAACAGCGCCAAACCACAACACCGTTTAAATGCTAATGCCAGAACTGCCTTCGGGGACTCGCAAAAGTCAGCGAAGACGACCTGCTCTGAATCGAAACTGTGGATTTCTGGCATTCCTGTCATACCTACGCCGTCCAGGTCCTCTACAAAAGGAACCCTCATTTGAATAAATGCCCCCCTACAAAGCCTCTTTTTATGTGCAGTGACACCTACAATTAGTGACTGAAGCAGGAGAAAATTAGCATGAAATCCCCACTAATGTAGTCACCTTTCACCTGCGAATGCTTATCGTGGCATTTCCAGCAATTACAGCCAGTGTGGTCTCCCTTGACACGTGCCCAACTCCTACCTGATTCGGCTGCCGTTCCCAAGCAGGGGTCTCTTTTGGCTATTTACATTTTTATGCAAATACCTCTGAATTCTCGAGAGCCCTCACTAAAGATAATCGTGCACATTTCCCCATATTTGCGTTTGATCTTCTGTATGAAGAACATTCAGTCAGCACTGTGGAGCTATGCTGCTGTGGCCACTTTATTGGAAACTCCTTGCACTGACCACTTTGTGGGCTCCACCTCCACTTTGTAGGTCCACTCTGTGGCTGGCCCCTTCAACCAAGTTGTCAGCCACCTTCTACCCCAGTCATGGATTTGGACTGTGGGGGGAAACTGTGGGAGTCCCCACAAGGAGGAAACCCACACAGACACAGGAAGAACATGGAAACCCCACCCAGATAAGGACCAGAACCCAAGACCCCATCGCTAAAGGGCAAGCATGCTAACCACCAAGCCACCATGCCACCCACAGTGTTATCATTGATTTCTTCCTCTCGTTTGATCTCAGAATCGTGTAAACCCGGAGAAAGGAAGAGCCGGAGTCAGCTGGAGATCTGGACTCTGGTCTTCTCTCAGGAGCTGTGATATGCAGATGCCCTGTGGAGTTTCACTGGACCTGACTTTTGGATACAATTAGAGGTTTTCAAAAGCCCAACTTGAATTGGACTCCTCCTCCCACGCCCTCTTATCTTCTGCTTCCACTGCAAAGCGCTAATGCTCGTTAGGCTATCGATTAGCTCAGCCCTTAACTCCTCGTTCTAACAGCCTCTCTCTTGTTCTCGCCCTCTCTTTCTCTCTCGCTCTCTCTTTCTCTCTCAGCCTTGGTCCACTCTCTCTCTGAGGAGGAGGTGCAGAGCTGGTGATGAATGGCCCCGGCCTGCTTCTCATCAATCAGTGCTGTGAGTGCCCGTCTTTGGGGGCTAAACCCCACAACCTCCTGTGGTGTGTTTGCTGCATCAAGGCCAGACCTAACTGCTTCTCTCTGATGGAGACTGTTGACCATGGGATGTGGTGGTGAGTGGTGGAGTGGGGTGGGGGGGTGTGGTAGGAGGGGGGGGGGGGGTGTTGGCCCTGATCCAGATCTTGGCTTTGTTCTGCTAGTCCTGAAAATGAGGGGTCTCAGCCACACTCCAGAGGTCTGCTAATGTCCGATGATCTGTTAGGTTTCTTTGCTCAGATCAAATGTGTTATACCTGAATATACAGGTTCCTGAGGTAGGTGTTTCTAATAAAGTGGCCAGTCAGTGAAAGCACATGGTGGTGGGTGTTTCTAATAAAGTGGCCAGTCAGTGAAAGCACAAGGTGGTAGGTGTTTCTGATAAAGTGGCCAATGAGAAGGCAGAAGGTGGTAGGTGTTTCTAATAAAGTGGCCAGTGAGTGAAAGCACAAGGTGGTAGGTGTTTCTAATAAAGTGGCCATTGAGTGTATCAAAACCTACCCAATCCAACCCTCAATATGTCACTTGAGCAGAATTCCTGTCTGTTGGGAATATCATGGCCTTCTCCCTCTCTCTCTCTCTCTCTCTCTCTCCCTCTCCCTGTCCTCTGATATTACCAGCCTCTGTGATTGACAGGTGGAAAATTGCATGTGTAATAGAGGCTGTGGAACATGTGTGCTGCTTAGGCGTGTGCAGGTGTGTGTGTGTGTGTGAGAGAGAGTACTGCTGTATGTTTGTTAGACACCAGGATGTAACGTACACGGAAGCAGATCAGCATTTGTCCTTGACTCTAAAGGCTCAAACAGGCGAAGGCCTGTCCCACTATCTTTGACCTTAATCCCACTGGTCAGAATGTGTGTAGCTGGTCCTGGACCCGACCAGTACCTGCAGCACCAGGCTCTGCAACAGCCTTTATTAACAACAGCAAGCTGAAGTTATTAACCCCTGACAGTAACTCCAGGGACTTCTGTACAAACTGATGGGGCCTTAACGAATTCTCACTTCCAATTCTAAACTACCAATTTGTATAAACCATGTTAATAATGATAGTTATTTTATTTCAGTAGTAAAATTTATACATTTATACAGCCATACAACCTGTCTGTGCAGTATGTAAATATAATAGAAACTTATGTCATTTAGTGATTTTTGTTTTAACTAAGCAATTAAATAAATAATTCTACATTAAATAGTATATAAATAATCATTTATTTAATATGCAAATAATTGGGTGATTCTTCACCTGGGGTCTCTTTTGAAAAATAAAAATACTGGAAATATATTTAAATATTTATTACTATATTTATATACATTATTCAATTTATAAATATAAATATTTTTATGTAATTGATTAAAATATCTAACAATAAAATTAAACAGTTACCAACAATAAAATGAAAAAATATAAAAATTAAATACAATCTTTGACAATTTGTTTTAACACCCTGAACCTTATATTTATTAGGAGTAATAACTGATTAATAATCCTAATCCTAAAAACCTAAACCTTTAGGCTAAAAAACTAAACCTTACGTTATTTAGGTTGAAATAGTTGCTGATTAGGCAGTGGTGTAGTTATATAAGTTAGTAAGGAACTTAAGTGGGGGTCTACGTACAAGGCCTAATGGGTAAATTATGTGAGTGTTTAAAGGCTGAGCTTATATACATCTTAAATATTTAAAATTTAGAGGACAAGGCCAAGCAGCACAGTACTGATGTTTAAAACATTTGAACATGGAAATGGATGCAGTGATTTAATAATATATTATTATTATTATTATTATTATTATTTTGAAAGAATTTCAAACATAAACGAATAAAAGTTTCTCTGTTTGAAGAATCTCCTGATTATGTAACGTAATTGCAGGTATAGAAACATATCAGTCTTTTATTAACCTTTATAAGGTTAATAATAACTCCCCAATGACCTGCTGCAACATAACTGTACACTCCTGCCTCCTCTGCTCTGGCAGTTTCCTTTGCAGTTTGCTGCGTAACTCTAAATTATAATGTAATTGTGTTCAGTAATTATGTATTGTAAATCAAATGTAGGTTCTCCTGTTCCTGTAGGATTTCACTGAACCACACTGTAGACATGTCCTATAGTGTGACCTGAAAGAAATCCAAATAAAACATAAATGACATACAAATAGAACTAGAGATTTTTCTTCACAGTTAAACTCTTATTTCAGTGTAGTGTTTATTTAATTAATATAAAAAATGATCAGTAACACTGTTTTCCCCTCAACTTGTTGAACTTGTTGGATGCTTTTAATAAATGAGTCAAACTTTGCTGTCAGTTTTTTAAAACGATTGAAAATTATATCAATTTAAGATCAGTTATGATTATATAATTTTTTTTTTACATTTTGATATTGTAATTTTTGGTTCTTTTTTGTTTGAATCGCACAATAGGACATTATGCGACACTAAATGACCAAACTGATATTATTTTGTATTAAAGAGAAAGTGAGTAGCTTGCATTTTATTAGTGTGTATTTAGTGTGTGTCACACCATAGGACCTTATGTCAGACTAAAGGACAGAACTGATAACATTTAGCATTAAGGAGAAAGTGAGATGTATTCATTTTTTAAATAAAATTTTTTGGGGTTCTTTTTAGTGTCACACCATAGGACATTATGTTACAGTAAAGGACAGAATTTATTGTTTTTACATTAAAGAGAAAAGGAGATAAAGTAGATGTATGAATTTTTTAAATTATATATATATATATATATATATATATATATATATATATATATATAATTTAAAAAATATATATACATTTTTTTTAGTTTGTGTCACACCATTGGACAATATGTCACAGTAAAGGACAGAAATGATTGTTTTTACATTGTCTCCCTTTCAGAGAGACCAGAGAAAATGAGATAAAAAATATTTACTTGGTTCTTTTTAGTGTGTGTCACACCATAGGACATTATGTCACACTGAAGGACAGAACTGATATTTTTTGTATTAAAAAGAAAGGGAGACATATGATTTTTTTTAAATAATCATTTTTCTTTTAGTGTGTGTCACACCATTGGATATTATGTCACACTAAAGGACATATATGATAACATTTATCATTAAGGAGTAAGTGAAATGTATTAATTTTTGAAATAATCAGTTTATGGTTCTTTTTAGTTTGTGTCACACAATTGGACAATATGTCACACCAAAGGACAGAACTGATAACATTTACAGTTTAGGAGAAAGTGAGAGGCCGACCTGCTGCTGATGATGATACATTACTGTACACTTCTGCCTCCACTTTTCTGGCTGTTTCCTTTGCAGTTTGCTGCGTAACTATGCAATTATAGAATAATTATGCAATGCAAATCAAATGTATAGCACAGTGGCAATAATAACTCTATTTGAAAAGCCTGCCTCATTGTACACGTCTGTCTCCACTGTTCATTTAGAATGCTATTTTTGTGCGGTGCTTCTTTTGTACTAATGTATCTGCATCGCCACACATTTAATTATAGTGATTACACTGTCTGTGTGGTTTACAGTCCATCCACTGCAAACTGTAGCACTATAGTTAGGGATAGAGTGTCTGTTAGCAGCATCACTGCTATGTATTATTTTTGCAGATAACAGGTAAAATCAGCATTGTCCCACTACATGTACAGGTTACATATGGGAATATGAATAATAATCATAAATAATAAAATAATAATAACAAAAGCAAGCCCACACGATACATCCAGATTGTTCTCCATCAGTGTTTCTTATGAAATCAAGGGTATTAACAGTGGGTTTGTCCCACTTTGCTGCAATAACAGCCTCTATCATAGGTTTAGAACATTGCTGTGAGGAGGATTTGATTGGCTCCATTAGTTGGATGATTAGTTCTGCCACGCCAACTTATCCCAAAGGTATTAGATGGAGCTCCATCACTCCAGAGTACCCCACAGCCCGATGCTGGGGGGCTTCATACCCCTCCCAGCTCCCCCTTAGCATTGAATCGGGTGACCTCGGGGTCCAGAGTGTCCTGGACACATCGATCAGTGCTTTTCTATGGACCTTATTATACAAGCTGTGTGTGAACGCAAGTAAAGGGTTAAACCCCACCCTCCCGGGGCTGAATCTCCTGAAGTAGCTCAAAGTGTGTTGACATGTTTATATGCAGTGGTAATGTTAGTCCAATAATCACGAATCTGGACAAACACAACTTTTCTTTGGACTATTTTGCCTTACGCCTGCTTGTATTCAACCCCAAGAACACTGTGCCAACTGTTAAGCATGGTGGTGGTAGTAGTATCATACTCTATCAGTGTTTTTTTTTGGCAAGTTTTTAGTCAAAAGCTCCTCAGAACTCAGAACATTGGTCTAGCCGTCAAGGATTGTGTATTAGTGAAAAACAAAAGGTCAATTTAGTATCAGAGAAAGTAAGCTGTAGTGGGTACAACCTGGGCCGAGTGCCACCTGGACTAGAGCCACTTGGTCCAGTTGCTAAGACTTCAGCCACACTCCCAGAGCTGGAACTACTAGCTAGCCCATGATATGTGTCCATATCATTTAAACGCAATGCTAACGATGGTAAAATAGTGCTAAATCTGAAAAAACAAGTTTTCTTCAGGGACTATTTTGCCTTACGCCACCTTGTATGTACCCCTCCACTTAAAAACGCCAAAGATTTAAAGCCAAACCTTCTCAAAACTATCATAAATTGTTGTCTTAGCCACCAGGAAGGCTATTAGCATTTAGTATAGTAACCTTTTTGTAATGTAACTATTAAAGGCATTTAACTCCTGAGACGTCTTGTTACATTCACCACCATTGTAAATAATTCTAACTTGGTAAATTTCTCAAGAAATTTTCACTGAACCACTCAGGATGACTTCGTTTACATCGAAACCGTTTAATTATGCAGAACTTTTGACTAATTGGTGGAATTCCCCTTTAGGAATATTTAGAGAGAAAAAAAACCCATCATAGCCTGAAGGAAAAGGTACAGCGGCGTTTTGGAGGAATTATCTTTTTACCTTCGTTATCTATTTCCCTAATAACACAATAGCACATGCTCCGAGCTGGTGTTAGCGTAGCGCAAGCTTGCCGGGCCTCTGTGGGTTCAGGCAGAAGTCAGCGCAGTGAAATTAATAGATAATAATAATAATCAAACAGCTAAAAAAGTCTCAGAAAGCCCAGAGGGCTCTCCCTGAGCAGGGCGAGCAAGAGAGCGAGCTTTACAGCAGCTTTCCCCAAGACTCTGAGA
>NC_132889.1:3527782-3535282 GCF_030463535.1 Salminus brasiliensis | reverse complement strand
TTTTATCGCTTTATTATTTTATTTGGATCCCAATTATCGGCTAATCTTGCACTTGAAGGTTAACTCGACAGCGGATAGCAAGTGCACGATAGCTAGCTTTACCTGTTGGTATCAGCTTGATATGCCAACGTAGCAACAGCAATATTATATCGTTAACTTGCTGATATGTGATTCATATTTAATAAATAAAGTTAAATAGCGACGCTTTATCCAGATAAACACTTCGGATCAGTAAATATCTTACGATAAATAAGTAATATGAATGCTGTTTTAACCAGTGGAACAGTCGGGGGGATAGGACGTGTCCGGGGGCATAGGATGTGTCACGACACCGGCAAACAACCACTTAAGCATTCAAATGGTTTATTGAGCCGTCATAGTTCCAAGTAGCACCACTGCCTTTGGCAAAGAGCCCTTGAGGAAGCCTTATTTTAAGAGAAAAGGCCTAAAAATGTTCCAAACAGAGTCTTCAAAGATGGAGAGAGTGTGAAAAAGTCAGGTAATCGTGGACTTACTGTTCTACAGCTGTCCCTGATTGGGGCTTTAAACGCTGCAGGAATTCGTTTAACACCGGTGATCCTTCGCTTTGTAGGTAAAATAGACGGCTATTTAAAAGAATCCTCTGAAGCGGCGGTTCGAAGAAAACACTGAGAGTAGAAAGGGAAGTGATATCCCTGAAGGCTTTATGAAAGATGGTTATGAAGTAACTGAGGGAATATATGAATCTCTGAGAAAGTCTTTGACGCACCCCTAGGTACCTTTTAGAAGCTGATTTATGGAAGTAAGGATGGACGTAAAGCAGCTCCTGGATGCTGGTGAGGCTTAAGAGGAGACAAAGATTAAAAAAAAGGTTTGAAAATGAATAGGTGAAGGACAGGCAAACGTGAAGACGCCCAGATCCGATAATATGGTCTAATTCTGCTCAAGGTGCTCCCTGCATAGAAGGAAAGAGAGACAGACAGACATTAGGACTGTTGTTGCTGTCAAGGCTGTCATGAGAAGGAATGTTTGGACCTTCCATTGATTTGAACCGTCTCACAAGACCTGGACTGTTTTCTATTTTTGACTCTCGGAGCTGTGAAATATCTGAAGGGCAAACGAGGAAAACTCAGCTTTCAATACTCAGCTGTCAAAACTGGAGATTTCTGACTGATTTACTCGATAGGAATATGGAGTGTGTGTAAAAGTGTGTGTGTGTGTATGGAGGGGGTTGGCCTGACCTGACATATATTTAACACTGATTTATAATAATTAGAGCGAGACGTTTAGGTTCAGACCATAAATGTCGAAACTCAGTAAAACAGGGAAAAACAGCTCTGTGATGAAGCTCGTTTCTGCTAGCGCTCAGATAGGAATTCTATTAGAATGTTAGTGCTAAGCTAACGCTGTCCCACGCTAACAGTTCTAGATAGATAGACAGACCAACAGGTAGCTAGATACATAGACAGACAGATAGACAGAGAGACAGACAGACAGACAGGTAGACAGACAAATTTAAAACTAGACAAACAGGTAGACAGATAGACAGACAGACAAATTGATAGATTGATAGACAGACAGATAGATAGACCAACAGGTAGACAGATTCATAAACAGACATATACATAGACAGACAGACAGACAGACAGGTAGATAGATAGATATATAGACAGACAGAGAGGCAGGCAGGCAGACAGACAGAAAGACAGAAAGATAGATAGATATATAGACAGACAGAGAGGCAGGCAGGCAGACAGACAGACAGAGAGGCAGGCAGGCAGACAGACAGGCAGGCAGGCAGGCAGATAGATAGATAGATAGATAGATAGATAGATAGATAGATAGATGGACCAACAGGTAGCTAGATACATAGATAGACAGACAGACACAGACAGGCAGGCAGGCAGGCAGACAGACACAGACAGACAGACAGACAGACATACAGATATACATACAGAAAGACAGACAGATTTAAAACTAGACAAACAGGTACACAGATATGTAGACAGATAGACAGACAGACAAATTGATAGATTGGTAGACAGACAGATACATAGATAGATAGACAGACCAACAGGTAGACAGATTCATAAACAGACAGATACATAGACAGACAGGCAGACAGACAGACAAATTGAAAGATTGATAGACAGACAAATTAATAGATAGACAGACAAACAGATAGATAGATAGATAGATAGACAGACAGACAGACAGATAGACAGACATAGATAGATAGAAAGATAGATAGATAGATATAGATAGAAGTAGAGTGAAAAAGAAACATGGGGCGAGAGAGGATGTGAGCGATATGGAGAGAGAGATTCAGTAAGAGGTCAGACTGTAGAGTCATTAGAAGCAGTGAAGAGAGAGAAATGACAGACTGATAAACTTTTTACTGCTGTCTTTAAGAAGCTCTCTCACTCACTCTCACTTTCTCTCTCCTTCTCTCTCTCTCTCTCACCCTCTCCCGCTCTCTCGTCATCTTTCTCGCCCTCGTGCAGGCAGATGTTCCAGGATGGGTTATTTGTTTTACTACCGCTTTTGATTTCTCCCTAAGTGCTCATATCCATAAACATTCATATTCATAGCTGATATTAATAAAGATGAATGCAGAAGAAGCAGGGATGCTCCACTGGCAGATGGATCGGATCCACCAATCATTACTTTCCTTAACGGCCGGGGCATGAATGGAAAGGTCATGGATTAGGACCAAAGAACCAGCGGTCAGAGGTTATGCTCCATTTTTGATGTGTAGTGATGTCACCAGAAAGCTCCCGCCTCTTGCAGATGTGGCACGAAAGTATAATTAGTATATAATTGGTCTAATTAATGCTGCAGATATTAAGACCAAAGAACAAGAGGTCAGAGGTCATCAGAGACGGCCCAGGGCATACTCGAAATACAAGGCCGCTTAGGGCCCCAACGCCACCAGGGGGCCCCCAAGAGCACCAATATATCATGATTAAAATCTATTTATTTCAAAAATAACATTGAATAATTAAATTAAATGATATCACACAGGTAATAGTGCTTTTTATATTAATTAATTTTGATAAATACACACCAATACTAAGTTAATCAATTCCTGCTGTTGGGCAAATGCAGATATGCGCCGCTTGGGTGGTCGATAAAGGCCCGGGTGCTTCAGCGTATTGGAATGATGAAGCATCTGGTGCTGAGGTGGTGGTATGGGGGGGTCCCCCAAATGAAAATCTGCTTAGGACCCCAAAAAGACTTGGGCCAGCCATGGAGGTCATGCTCTATTTTTGATAGAGGTTCCATAGGTTCCATGCTGACCCCACATATGGATGCCCATCAGGGTACCATTTCTTCTGCAAACCATCCAATGAGCTCGCCTCAATGATTTTGAGCTAATTCTACTTCAGGTCCTGCAGCCAGCGCTAGCAGTGTTAGCTTGAAGCACAGCTCAGCAGATTCACAGAACCTGTGGTGAAGAATTTGGAGGCCTGCACCTCCTGGCTTCTGAGAACCTGTGTGGGCTATGTGGAGCCATAAACCCACAATGATCTTGCTCCATACATCTTCTCAGAAGTATAAATCAGCCTTAAGAGTGGCTCTGTCCGCAAAGACAGCACGCAGGGGTGTGTGAAATGGAGAGGGCTGGTGGGTGTGTGAGTATACTTGATGTCAAATGAATCCTTCAGATAACACCTTGTTGTTGCTGGGAAACCCAGCATCTACCCACTGTGATTCCCAGTTCAAGTGTGTTTGTGTGACGGGAGCGAAGAAGCTGGGCATACACAGACATCGATAAGCTCTCGATCACGCCGGTGCACAGCTTTAGAGAAAAGAGACCCACATCCAGTAAAGGGGGGAAATTCAGAGGAGGGAACAGCCAACTGAAAGCCCAGCGGGAGTGTGTGGAGTATGGGGGAAAGAGTGGGACCGATCTCCTGCTGTCAGAGTGTGATAGTTTGTGTGTTTGCATGTGTGTGTGTGTGTGTGTGTGTCTGCTATGCTCTAAGATGCTGTGATTAAAGAGAATAGGTAATACGGACGCTGGTATGAGTCTGCCTCTAGCTCAGGTGTGCAGGCACGGCTGTGGAAGTGTGTATGAATGTTTCTGTATATAGTCTGGACTGAACACCCCAACCTCCTAACTTATATAATACATTGGGATTTATTGTTAGTACATATAAGCATTTACACGTAAATAATACATAATGGATATATTAGTACATATGTTTACACCATAGGAAATACATATGGGACATATTAATAGTTTACACATATATAATACACATGGGATATACTGTTAATACATACAGGAGCTTACACATAAAAATACATATGGGATATATTATTCATACATATAAGTATTTACATGTATATAATACATCTGGGATACACTGTTAGTACATATAGGAGCTTACACATATATAATACATATGGTATATATTATTCATGCATATAAGTATTTACACATATATAATACATATGGGATATACTGTTAGTACATATAGGAGCTTACACATAAAATACATATATATTATTAGTAGTACATATAAGTGCTTACACATATATAATACATATGGGACATATTATTAGTACGTATAAGTGTTATATACATGGGATATATTGTAATATTATTTGTACTTATTTGTCATATTACATACATAGTCATACACGTTCTTACAGATATATAATACATATGGGACATATAATTGCATATAGCTGCTTGCATGAATATAATATAATACATATATGATTTGTTATTAGTACACATAGGTTCTTGCAAATATATGGGAGCTATTATTATTATGACATATATAATACATATCGGACATATTATTAGCATAAATCTTTACAAATAATACATATGTATAAATAAAGTGTAGATGTAACACTTATTATACGTAAAATAGGTACATATAGGTGCTTCCATGTATATAATACATAAGGGATAGGCTTATTATTGTTATTATGATTACATACATGTTCTTACATGTAAATAAAACATATGGAATATATTGATATGTACACATAGATGCTTCCAAATATAGAATACATATATAGGACATATTACTAGTACGTATGTGTGCATTCGTACATGGTGTATAATACCTACAGGATGTATTATTAGTACATAAAGTACATGTAAGAACATAATAATATATGTGTTTAAAAATACATAATACATATGCTATGTTATTATTACATGTAGCTGCTTAGAAATGTAAACACATTAATATTATTATTGGTATTATTATTATTATTATGACATATAGGTGATTACATGTATATAATATGGGATATATTGTTAGTACATACAGGTTCTCACAAATCTATAATATCTACAGGATATTTCTTTTATTACATACAGCTACTTATATATAACGGGACGTGTATATAATATTAAAGGATGTATCGGACCATACTGTATGTACGAGCCTTTATTCTCAGGTTGTGTAAAGAATACACTTGTGTGTGTGTGTATGTGTGTGTGTGTGTGTGTGTGTCTTTCAGTGCCCTACAACACACTGATAACTTTTAAACGCTGATCTGCTCCATTCGCCTTCAGGCCCTTTCTCCACGTCTCTCTGATATCTGGTATTACACCCTTCCCTCACTCTTTCCACCAGAGAGCCGGGAGCAGAATAAGCCCTAAACACTTGTTTAAAAGTTGAAGGGGTGTGTGTGTGGTCTTAAATATTTAATACACACCTAAAATAATAATAACAATAATAATATTAATAATAAAATATATATAACCTTTATGATCCATTTCCCTTGTCTCTCTGTCTCTACGTCTTCTTCAGACTGTATAGTTTCAGGGGTGAAAGAGCCCCCCGGCACAGCTCAGGCCCTTTGACATGCAGTGTGTTAGATCTATTAGCCCATAGAGGGTGCCCTTTTACAGTACAACTAACTATGAACTCTCAGTCCGACTGCAGAAGATCCAAAAATTGTGTGTGTGTGTGTGTGTGTGTGTGTGTGTGTGTGTGTGTAGAGTGGTTTATTATTGTTAGTAGCTGCTAAAAAATAAGCCCTATGATTATTTCCTGAATAGCAGGCCTGCATTTTATGTGGTGAAATAAACATGCACTATATGGACAAAAGTATTTGGACACCTGCATGTTTATTTATTGTTTCTTCTGAAATCCAGGGTATTAAAAAGAGTTCATTCTGCTTTTGTTGGAGTAACTGTCTCTATTGTCCAGGGAGGGAGGCTTTCTACTAGATTTTGGAGGGGCATTGCTGTGAGGATTTGATTGCTGCATTCAGCAACAAGAGCATTGTTAGTGAAGACAGGATGTTGGATAATCAACAACCCCCCCCCCCCCCCCCCCAAATTTCCTAAATCATCCAAAAAGTACTGGATGGAGCACCACCATTATTTCAAAGAGCACAGTTCTTCCACTGCTCCACAGCTCAATGCTACTGGGGGCCTTTATACCCCTCTACTGGCCAACGCCTGGCATTAGGCAGGCATATCTGCTCCAAAGAGTCCTATTCTTTTGGCAGTACTTCTTCTCTACAGGGACTAGACAAGCTGTGTGTGTGCATTTGTTTCAATTTGTTTTAAAGTAGCTGAATGCATTCATTAGTAGTGATGTCCACAAACATTTGGCCACAACTTTAGCAAACTCCAACTCCCTTCCAGAATCCAGTTGAATCTAAAATTACCAGCCACGTCATTACAGGGTCTGCAGTGCAGGACCTCTTAAGTGTATCCGAGCATCTCGAACCCATGGGGAACCCGCCGAGTCGTTCCCCTGTGGGAATTTCGTGAGACCTCAGTAGGGCACAGTGGATTGCGCTACCCATAGAGTCACGCATAGCACGTCCACCCAGCCTTCCACATGTATGAAGCCCTGTCAAATATTAATGCACCAGCTCAAACTAATGCTGGCTTCAGAATACTTAACCCTCGGTGTCGCAGCTGGAAAAAAAGGAAGTCGGGCAGGAAGTGGAGTTTTCCTGGCCTGAAAAGTGAAGTTCGGCTTCAGTTTTCAGGGTAATGGCACTTGGACCAACTCTGGCGTGCATCGTGCTCCTGTCCTGACTCGCCTCGTGCTGTAGGTGCTGTAATGAAGTCAGTCACAGCGAGTCAAGTGGGCGCTCTTTGCTTAACATCGCTAAAGATTTAGCTCTTCAAACAGCTGGGGCGACTCTATTGTGAGTTTATTGCTCTCGTCATGGCTCTGCGCCCAGTTTACCTGCCAGCACTCCGGAGCTGGATGAGCCCCAGGCCTGCTCCTCCCACTGCTGGTGTTGGGAAGAACAGGTGGCCTATCATGGCTTATCGTTGAGAGAATCACAAGGCCTCAGCTTTTAAAACTGGGGGCAGTTTGAGACAAATGATGACACAGTTAGTAGCTAGGTCTTCGTGACGGGATGAAATGCAAATATTGTAAAATTGGGAATTACTGAGTTTCATTTATATGGAAATCTAGCAGTAAATGTATCCATGCAATCCTAAGGGTGGTAAGGAATGAGTTTATCGAGTACTTTAAGACGTCCTCAGCCTATTTACCACCCTGTTATGTTGCCTCA
>NC_132889.1:3427782-3525282 GCF_030463535.1 Salminus brasiliensis | reverse complement strand
TCATTTCTATTTTTTTCCTACCTTGAACATTCGTATACTGGCCACTTTATTAGAAACACTTATTTTAAACTTTCATGTACTGGCCACTTCATTAGAAACACCTACCTTGTGCTTTCACTCACTGGCCACTTAATTAGAAATGCCTACCTTTAACATCCATATACTGGCCACTTAATTAGAAACACCTACCTTGAACATTCGTATACTGGCCACTTTATTAGAAACACTTATTATTCCAGTTCTATCAGCACTTCATTGGCTCCCAATTCCGTATCGAATACAAAATTCTTTTATTAACATATAAAACCCTACATGGCCTCGCTCCTGAGTACCTGCAGGATCTTATTGTATATTACGAACCATCAAGACTACTTAGATCTCAGGGTGCTGGCCTCTTACGCGTTCCCAAAATTCAGAAAACCTCAGCAGGGGGAAGAACCTTTTCTTATAAAGCCCCCCAGCTCTGGAATAACCTTCCAGATAATGTTCGGGACTCAGACACAGTCTTAATCTTTAAATCTAAGCTGAAAACTTATATGTTTAGTTTAGCTTTTGGTAATTAATGTTTCTTAGATAAGGGCTGCAGGTCCAGGGGTTCGCGGACCCAGGGAATTGTAGTACACTGAGATGCTGGAGCTGTCGTCTCGCTGCTTACACGCGATCACTCAGGTTTGTTGACGGTGGAGCAGATAGATGCTGGTGTTCTCAGGGTACGCCCGTGTCCGTGTTACCTTCTGGCTCTCTCCTTTTAATTATGCTGTGATAATCAGACCTGCCGGAGTCGTCAGACATACCCAGATGCTGATTCTCAACATTCTCTGCACTCCATAAAATTCCTCTTAGAACTAACTTCTCTCTCTTTACCTTCCCCGAGTAAATGGCCACCCAGCCCGATCTGCAGGAAGATTGCCCGCTGAGGTCCCCTCTACCTGCATCTAACCAGCTGCCACCTACCAGTCCGGCCAGCGGGTCCCCCCCCAACCCGCCACCACCCATGGCTCACCCGCCAGCTGCTGCTGCCTGTTTGGTGGCCGTGCTGAAACCTAGATGGACTCGTGCCTGTCTGACACTATTAATATTGCCACTATTAACTTTCTGTTGTATCTGCTTTGGTAATTTTTATCATTAATGTTTAAAACAGTCTGGCCAGAGGAGGATGGGTCCCCCTTGTGAGCCTTGGTTCCTCCCAAGGTTTCTTCCTCCAGCTCTGAGGGAGTTTTTCCTTGCCACTGTCGCCGTTGGCTTGCTCACGGGGGTCTTTGACGCTTCATGTTATTCCTTCTTTCTTCTCTGTCTCTGTTCTTTATTAAGTACTAATTATGTAAAGCTGCTTTGTGACGACAACAGTTGTAAAAAGCGCTATACAAATAAATTTGACTTGACTTGACTTATTTTGAACTTTCATGTACTGGCCACTTCATTAGAAACACCTACCTTGTGCTTTCACTCACTGGCCACTTAATTAGAAATGCCTACCTTTAACATCCATATACTGGCCACTTAATTAGAAACACCTACCTTGAACATTCGTATACTGGCCACTTTATTAGAAACACTTATTTTGAACTTTCATGTACTGGCCACTTCATTAGAAACACCTACCTTGTGCTTTCACTCACTGGCCACTTAATTAGAAATGCCTACCTTTAACATCCATATACTGGCAACTTTATTAGAAACCCCTAGCTTGTGCTTAGACTCACTGGCCACTTTATTAGAAACACCCATTTTGAACTTTTATATCCTGGCCACTTTATTAGAAACACCTACCTTGTGCTTTCACTCACTGGCCACTTTATTAGAAACACACATTTTGAACTTTCATGTCCTGGCCACTTTATTAGACACCCCTACATTGTGCTTTCCCTCATTTGCCACTTTATTAAAAACATCCTTGCATCACTTGCCTTTTTTTAAGGAACCAAAAGTGGTCCTTCTATGGCATCGCCCGAAGAACCCGTGGCAGAACCTTTAATTTTCAGAAGTTTTCACGCCAGGGGGGTTCTGATGCAATAATCACGTAAGTCGTGTCACGTCCTGAAATGTAGTGAAGGCTCTCTCAGTACTGAACCACTGAACTGAGGCGTGTACTGATGGCCTCATACTGACAGACTTGGTAGATCTTACTAATTATCCATCATGGACATTATGGAGAGCCTATCTGCTGCTGAAAGCACTGGTATTTGGGGATGTGCGGCAGAGAGCTGCAGTAAAGAGTCATCATTCAAAAGTCAGAGAGACATCTCTCTCATGGGAGCGACACAAATGTGACATGAGACATGAAAAACAGTCTCCTGTACAGATGTGCACTCCCATATTCCTCAGGCATGTGCAGTCTTAATGAGCCTCCTGCCTTTACTGCTAATAAAGCGCTGAGGTGATGCACTCCCAGACTCTTCCAGAGGGATATAAAAGTTTATAACAGTCGGGGGCGTGCGGATGTGTGTACGCCTGACTGAGTGAGTGTGAGCCCAACCGTTACGGCCTCTCACTGATTAAGTAAATAGCGTTGATTACCCCGTGAGAATGGCATGTGTCAAGGTCTGGCATGCAGCGTATGATGACAGCCATACACATCCATGCCCATGCTATAACAGTGCCTCCGCCATGTTTGACAGATGATGTGGTTTTGCATGCTGGATCATGAACCTTTATTATCAGGCTTTTTTAGATGTTTTCCATCCAGTCTAGTCTAACTTTTAAGCTCTTGAAGGTTACTTCCATGAAGGCGTCTCTTGACTGTAGGCTTTGACAATGATTAGCCGACCTCTTCCAGAGTTTTCCTGACTTGACTAGATGTTGTGATGTTGTGAAGACTCATCAGACCAGGCAACCTTGCCTTGGTTCCTCTCAAGTTTCCTAGCTCTTGACCTGAGTTTTGTCTTGCCGTTGTTTTTGCTACTGTCCACCCATACACCCATCTTCATATCCACAGGGTCGCGGTGGGTCCGGAGCCAACCACAGAACCATTGGGCGGAATAGGCAGGAATGCCCCCTGGACCGGGCACCAGTCCATTGCACTCCAGTTGTTGCCACTGGAGACTTGGACCCAGATTTCAGTAAAGCTGCTTTCTTGGACAACATCCAAAGCATATCACATTATCTGCCAAACATGGTGGAGGTACCATTACAGCATGGGTCGTGTATAATGGTGTATAATGAACCTTCTGACGCTTGTGTGTCCAGGTGCACGGTTCAATTGTGCGGCGAACTGCAAGTGTTCTACAAGGGAACTGATCTGCAGTGGTGCCAGATATCAAGGGACACCTTCAGAGGCCTTGTGGCAACAGCATATTCGGCAGGTGGTCATAATGTTCTGGCTCACAGGTGTATAATACATAGGAAAATTAGTCTATAGCTCAGTTGTATTTATAGGTATAAGTGCATGTCTATGCATATATGAATGTCTATGGGTGTCTGAGTATGCTTGTGTGTGTGTGTGTGTGTGTGTGTGTGTGTGTGTGTGTGTGCGGATAAGTGCATGGCAGTTTTTCTTCCAGTTGATTGAGGTGCTGATGGAACCCGTGGACTTTTTGATAGACGCTGCAGGAGCAGACATTGTCGTATCCCTGAGCGTGCGTATGTGTGTGTGTGTGCTGTGCACTGCATTAATGGAGTTTACACACACACACACACACACACACACACACACACAGTGTGTCATGGTGACAGACACCATTCCCCCAAACACCATGAGAGCGTAAAAGAACTCATTCGTTGTGAGCAGACCCCCTTGAGTGCCCACACACACACACACACACACACACACACACACTCTTTACGACACTCTAAAAATCTCATCATGCAACCCAGAAAGCCCCTGGATCTTCCTACCAGTACAGACACACACACACACCATGCAGCGCATAGATATACCTCATGCGCTGAAATGTACAGGTTGCTTTTACATATGTGTATGTATATATATGTGTGTCCAAATGTTTGTGGACACCCTTTCTAATGAATGCATTTATTAAGCTTCTTTAAGCTGTTCCCATTGCTGACACTGATGTGCAAATGCACACACACACAGCTTGTCTAGTCCATGTAGAGAAGTGCTGCCAATAAAATGAGACTTTCTGGAGCAGATAAATATGAACCTATTGGCATCACGCCAGGCGTGGGCTAGAGGGGTATAAAGCCCCCCAGCTTTGAGCTGTGGAGCAGTGAAAGAACTGTGTTCTCTGGAATGATGGATGGTGGAGCTCCATCCAGTACTTTTGGGATGAGTTGGGGAATGTTGGGAGGTGATCATCCAACATCCTGACCTCAGTAACACTTCCTCACATCCTCACAGCAATGCTTCTCCAACATCTAGTAGAAAGCCTTGGACAGTAGAGACAGTTACTCCAACAAAAGCAGGATCAACTCTTTTTTAATACCATTGATTTCAGAAGAAATAAGGAATGAGCAGGTGTCCAAATACTTTTGTCCATATTTTGAGTACATATACTCACCTTTACCTATATGCATATACTATTTGGAGCTACGGTTATGGTTAGGAAAATCACCTATAATGGTGACTATAACTGTCTTAGTAATGTCTAAAAGTATTTGGACAGTGAGACAGTTCCCTCATTATTTCATGGTAAATTAATGAGATAAAAGGTCTGGAGTGGAATATGCAGTCCAATGGAACCCATCTTTAGGCTGTAAAAACCAAACAGTCCCATCAGAGAGAGCAGAAACTGAACATGGTGCAGGTGGTCCTTTCTTGGAATGGTCTACAATCAAGAGACACTATCATGTAAGTGACAACAGAGGGTCTACCTTAAGAGGAAAACCACTGGTAACCCTCAAGAACTGAAAGGTCAGATTAGACTGATAGAAAACTTCTAAAAAAGCCTGATCAGACCTGGGTCCACAGCGATACCACATCATCTGTCAAACATGGTGGAGGCACTGTTATAGCATGGGCATGTATGGCTGCCAGTGAAACTGGGCACTGGTGTTAACTGATGATGTGACTGCTGACAGGAGTAGTAGGATGAATTCTGAAGAGTGTAGAGCTCCAACTTCCACTCAGATTCAGTCGAATTCTGCAAAACTGAAAGGATGACACTTTACGGTACAGATGAATGATGACCCAAAACATACAGCCAAAGCAACCCAGGAGCTTCTCAAAGCAAAGAAATGGCCAAGTCAGTAAGTTCACCCCAACTCACCTGAGCAGTTTTTGGCTTACAAAAGACAAACCTGATGGTAGAAAGACCCGCAAACAACATCAGCAGCTGAAGTAAAGGCCTGGCAGAGCATCTCAAGGGAGGAAATCTAGCATTTGGTGATGTTTGTTGTGGGTTCTAGACTTCAGGTAGGCCTGAAATGTAAATAGAACCTAAAGTGGCTTTTTGCCGTGGACTGAAGAACGAGAGGCTGCACGAGGAAAGCTCCTTCTAAAGGTCTTTGGTGGTTTCGTTTTTTTTTTCAAATGATCTTCAGGCTCTGTCTCAGAGCTGGTGCTTTATTCTCTGGTGATCTATCCTTAGAAGAACAATAAAGTTAAGGCAAAGAACCAAGAATAGCAGCGCTACACACCCCCGCTCTCGCCTGGATGCAGCGGCATGTGTTCGACCACCATAGTACACTCTGCAGGATCTGTGTTCTCTCGGGGGCTAATGAAAAAGCATGAAGAGAGCAAAGGGGAGAGAGAGAGAGAGAGAGAGTAGAGGGAAGGGGTGAGAAAATGATGCTAATAGGATGGTAGTGTTTTCACACTCTTCTAGCCATTAGGACGGCACTGTTTTGAGTGGTCTCTGATGTGGAGATTCAACTCCATCAATAAAAATGCTAATTTACTTTCACAGAGAAATGAGCCTTCTTGAAGACATTTTTTACAAGTTGTTTCATGCCCAAATTGAGTCGCAGGTGTCTGAGTCAAGTCCCTGGACTTGAGTCAGAAGAAGCTCTTGAGTCTCTGGGGTGAATCCAAGTTGAATCTCCTGGTGCAAGTCAGAGTCAAGGATTTAGGTGTGAGTCAGTCAATTTTTGAACCCCTGAGGTGTGAATCAGAGTCAACTCTCGAGACTCTGGGAATCCTAGTTGAATCTCTGGGTGGGAGTCTGAGTCAAGTCTCAAATCTCTGGGTCCAAAGTAAGAATGGAGTCATTGGCGTCAACTCTCCAGTCTTTGGGGTAAATCCAAGTTGAATCTCTGGGTGGGAGTCTGAGTCTCAGATTCCTGGTGCAAGTCAGAGTCAAGGATTTATGTGTGAGTCAGTCAATTTTCGAGCCCCTGAGGTGTGAGTCAGAGTCAACTCTCGAGACTCTGGGAATCCTAGTTGAATCTCTGGGTGGGAGTCTGAGTCAAGTCTCAAATCCCTGGGTGCAAGTAAAAATTGAGTCGCTGGCATGTGAGTCAGAGTAAACTCTTAAGACTCTGGGGTGAATCCAAGTTGAATCTCTGGCTGGGAGTCTGAGTCAAGTCTCAAATCTCTGGGTGCGAGTCTGAGTCAAGTCTCTAGGTGTGAGTCAGTCGATTTTCGAGCCCCTGAGGTGTGAGTCAGAGTCAACTCTTGAGAATCTGGGAATCCAAGTTGAATCTCTGGCTGGGAGTCTGAGTCAAGTCTCTTGGTGCAAGTCAGTCAATTTTCGAGCCCCTGAGGTGTAACTCAAGGTCTTACGTCAGAGTCAATTCCTGAGTCTCTTGGGTAATTGAAGTTTTGCATCTCTGGGTGCGAGTCTGAGTCAAGTGTCTAGGTGTGAGTCAGTCGATTTCCACACCCCTGAGAGGAGAGCGGTTGTCATTCATGGCACTAATTGTCTGTCTCCGACCCCCTGCCGACTACACCAGGTACGCATTCATCATTAAGGTGTAATCAGTCGCACGGGATGACTTTGTCAAATGAGGGTCCCCCAGCCCTCCCTCTGTCAGTAGAATTTGGGGAAAATGTCCAGATTGCACAGGACATGGGTTATCATTTCCAGTCCTGGGGGGCCCAGTGCAGAACACGATTTAACGATTTCCCTAATTGATGACCCCTGATGTTGGGAATCGGGAAAAACGGAGTGTAGGAACAGGAAAGTTTGCCTGTCAGTCCCTACTTTGGTTTGGTGATGACACTGTAGGACCTCTGAATGTCTTGAAGACCTTTACTGCTGTTAACTGATGTCATGTGCTCAGTTTTAAGGGGTACAATGGCACTTCTTTGGGACCCTATGGAATGTGCAAAGTGAGATTTACAAAGAATTGTTCATTCATGAGATTTAGAGCACTGGCTGCAGCCCTTTTGTGCTCGTACACCCTTCTAATCATGCACCTCCTGGAAAAAAGCTCCTCATTCCAACTGCCCTTCCTGCCCCCCGTCCCGTTCTCAGCAGGATTGTAGGACAGTCGCAATAGATCCGCCCTCACGCTACTTAATTATCCCACAAAGCCTTCATTGTGTCTGCGGTGGACAGGACAAAAGCGCATTCCACATCTTCGCCGGTCCCCGTGAGACGCTTTCATTCATCACGTTGACCTGGTTGCCACGGCACCACTCTTTTCCGCCCCCCATCCCACTCCCCTCGGCCTGATCTCATCTGTTCACCATGCCTCGTTTTTTCCCTCTATTCCACTCCCCTCTCCCCTCGCTCTGTGTTTATTAATACTAATGATGATAACGTAGCTAGGCCAGGCTTTTCATTGTCCTCTCGATGCCGCTCTCATTCCTCTCTCGCTATTTAGCTCCTACATTCGTTCTCTTTGTTCATCAGCTCTGGTGCTCACTGTGGCAGCTTGGCACTAATGGAGAGGAGGTGGGTGAAGAGGGTGGGGGGTGGGTAGAGAATGTCGGCCATGTTTCGGCGGATCGACATGGCACTAATTGTCGTTCTCCGAACCCCTGCCGACTACGCCAGGTACGCATTCATCATTAAGGTGTAATCAGTCGCACGGGATGACTTTGTCAAATGAGGGTCCCCCAGCCCTCCCTCTGTCAGTGGGTGGGGAGCTAAACGAGCCCACCTGCCAGACACAGTCATCAGCCATGCTTCTTTTTTGGCACCATGCCTCAAATTCATCATCAGCCACTGCGGTCGGGTTAGGTGGATCATCACCCAGGGCGGGTGACCCTGGCCTAATATGACATCACCTGTCAGTCATCCCAAGGTTTGACAAGCAGAGAGCAGAGGATGTGCTATCATTTGGCAGTATGGCATTAACATCCAGATGAGTCCTAGATCTTTTTATTCTTTCTCATCCTTTGAATGAATAGACTCTGAAGTGATCATGCTACATACACTATATGGACATAAGTATTGGGACACTTGTTTATTCTCAAAATCTCACAAATCAAGGGTATAATAAAGCGTTTATTATGCTTTTGTTGGAGTAACTGTCTCTGGAGTAACTGAGAAAGAGTTTCTAATGGATTTTGAAGAGCATTGCTGTGAGGATTTGATTGCATTCAGTTACGATTGCATTCAAGAGCGTTAGGATGGTCAGGATGTTGGATGATCCCCCCACTGCCCAACTCATCCCAAAAGTATTGGATGGAGCACCATCATCCATCATTCCAGAGAACACCGTTCCACTTCCACTGCTCCACAGCTCAATGCTGGGGGGCTGTATACCCCTCTAACCCACGCCTGGCATTAGGCAGCATTGTGCCAATAGGTTCATATTTATATTCATATCTGCTCCAGGTTGTCCTATTCTGTTGATAACATCTCTCTACAGGGACTAGACAAGCTGTGTGTTTACGTCTGCATATCTGTGCCCGCAATGGGTGCAATTTAAAGTAGCTGAGTGCATTCATCAAAATGGGTGTCCACAAACTTTTGTATGTAGCACAGTGTATACGCTACATACAAGCTAATCCTAGTGTATATGTAACATGCAAGCTAACCTTGCATGAGAATGTGAGTTTCCAAAACTACCGTGCAAAGATACATTGAAAATAAGACCCCTATCAACCATGGTAGACCTTCAAAACCCCTACCAGATATTGTACTGAGAGCTTTAGGGGTAGAAAAATAAGCTTCACTCTCGCTTCAGATCTGAAAAGATCCACAGGTGTTTCTGTCCATCCTTCCACTGTGAGAAGAAAGAGTCTGAAAGGAGGTGGAGATGATCAAGAAGCTCTCACTGACAAAAGGAAACAGATAAAGAAGAACGATTGCTGGTACTCTCAGAACAGTTGACTTACCACCCCAGAGTCCAGACCTCGAAATCATTCAATTTGTACACTTTAAGGGGGTGTGGACAAAATCCCCTTACAAATTTCTGCAGGAAAAACCGAAAGTTAGTCTCAAACATTAGATTCAGCGGTTAAGGCTTCTGTGGAATTTTCCAATCAGCCATAACATTAATACCACCTCCTTGTTTCTACACTCATTGTCCATTTGTCCAGCTCCACTTACCATACAGCACAGCAGCACTGCTGTGTCTGATCCACTCGTACCAGCACAACACACACTACTAACACACTCACCACCACCTCTACATTACATTTACATTTATAGCATTTATCTAGAGCGACTTACAAGGTTACTTGTATTACAGAGGAGGGCCAATGTAGTGTTAGGAGTCTTGCCCAAGGACTCTTATTGGTGTAGCACAGCACAGTCACCCAGACCAGGAATCGAACCCTGGTCTCCCACAGGGTGTAATAGCTTACTGGCAGGTAGTGGTGTTATCTGTTGCCCCACACCATCACTGCAGTGCTGAGAATGACTGACCCACCACCCAAATACTACAGCCTGCTCTGTGGTGGTCAGTCCTCTGGGGTCCTGACCATTGAAGTGAAGGAGGCTGATAACAGAGTATACAGGGAAACAGAAGGATACAGTGTGGACCTATAGAACTGGAGTTGATAAAGCGGGCGGAAGCAAGGAGGTGGTGTTAATGTTATGGCTGCTGGAATGGAATGGTGGTGTTTTAAACAAATGTGAGAACACTGACCTGACCAACCTGATGCCAGATCCCAGACCTAGGTCTACAGCAGTGCTCAGGATGGTACACAGCTGTACAGTAGATACATGCCGTACACAGCGAATGCACATAATTGGTCGCTCGGTGTAGATCCTAATGATTAGACTAATAGGGCATTTTTTTTGCATGTTCAGACAAAAAAACGAGCTCGCCGATCTGATTAAATGGCACATGTAGCTGCTGTCGCTAGCTTTCCTGCTTTAATTCCATTCTCCACATCTCCAAATTAATGATCGCAGCTGTGTTACAGAGTGAAGAAATTCCATTAGATGCGATAAGGAATGTTAATATCCCCAGGGAAACCGGGTCTCTCATTCAGATGCCTTTATTTGCACTGCGTTTTCTTTCCGATTCTTTATTAGAGGTCGCCTCTGAAAGTGCCCCCCGCCCGAATGAGTGACACGCACAGAAATGTTCTGGAGATATATAAGTGCACTTTTAATTAACTTCCATGCCTTATTGAAACGGGCGAGCCAGAGCGCTCCAGGGCTTTGGCTTTGGCTAGGGGAGTCAAAAACGCCCAGTGTGGCTATTCGGTCAGCCCTCTTGCAGAATTGCGTCATATCAGGTGGTCGATATGGCCAAGTGGGATGAAGACGATCATTTTTCATAAAGAGGAGACGTCTGGTGTAGGTTCGGGGTTCAATTACCTCACTCTCGGCCCCCTCCTCCTCGCCCCTCCCTCGCTCAAATAAGACCTGTCCTTCACCATGCCCTTGCCTTAATTGTGATGAGGCAGATTTATGTTTGGCTCTGAGCAACGTGGCCATCACGCCTTAAATTACGCCCCTCACGCTCAGCCAGCGCCATCAAGCAGCGGCTAGAGCAACATAGCAAACATCAAGATCGGACAGGCTGAGCGATTGTAATTCTTCCTCCCAATTCACTTTCTTATTAATTCATTCACCCCCTCCTCCTTTCTTCTAGTTCTACACCACGCTACCCTAAGCTAGCACCTGCTAGTCTTTGAAGCTGTGTAGCTCAGTGGGGGAATTGGTGGAATTCAAGCTACGGGGTCTTTACCAGGCATTGTCAGATTTTTCGGAGCAAGGGGAGGGGTCGTGTCACCGGGGAATCTAACCTGTTCTTGGCACTGGGTTGCATCATGAACAAAAGGCAGTGGGTGCCAGGAGAGAAAATGTGCATATACCAGTATACTGGCTTACTGCTACTAGCCTGCTAGCCTTGCTTTTCCATTTACGTCTAGGCTTTTCATTGCATTATATAAGCTCCCTGTTTAAGGTGGTAGTAACTTCAGGCTCCTGCAGATGGCGCTGCACAAGGATGATCGGGCTATAAGTACCTGTAGGGTGTGCTCATACTGTGAGAATAGTGCGGTGCAGTGAATGTCTCTTGGGATGTGTGGAAAATGGGTCGCAAAGCAGATGTTAATGATTGGCTGAAAGAAGTGATTGTGGCAAAGACCATATAGTGAAGTGTAGCTGAATCTGCAGGTGTATGGAAGCATACGGTCATGCATACGTGTTTAAGGTGGTAGTAACTTCAGGCTCCTGCAGATGGCGCTGCAGAAGAATGATTCGGCAATAGATAGCTGCGGGGTGTGCGACAGGGCTCAGAGTCTCTGTAGGCTGGGATTTCTGCCACTGCTGGTAGACCCGTATAACCGTAAGCTTCTGTACTCCTGCAGATTCAGCTACTTCCTTCTCACTATGGCCTTTAGCCACGCCCACAGCAATCACTCCTTTTAGCCAATCATTAACTGTTTCTGCTTTTTCCACACAATCCAACACTCACTGCACTACACTCACAAGACACTCACTGCACTGTACTCTTCTCAAACTCTGAGCCCTGCCGCACACCCCACAGCTGTCTATAGTCCCCTCATTCTCATGCAGCGCCATCTGCAGGAGCCTGAAATTACTGCCACCTTACACACGCAAAGTAATTTTTAGATATATGTATTTGTTTTTAATTATGTAATTCGTTGCTCACTGATTGCTTCATCATGCTCTGAGGGCTTGCATACTGATACAAGAGCTGGTCTAATGCTACTAGTTTGCTAGCATTGTGGTTCACTTGCTAGTAGTCCAGGCTCAGCAGACATGATCATCACTGAAGAGACAATGAAGAGGATGAGGAGAGTATTGTAGGCCTCACCCTTGTCTCGCCAATGCAAGTTCGACCCCAGGAGCGCCACCAGCTTCGGCACCAGGCCGGCGATGGCCATGTTCATGCATGTTCGCGTATTTGTTCATCTATCTTACAGATAAGCTTCTTACTTCACTGCTTTTGTTCCCTTGTGCTCTGAAGTGTTAGCATTGCTTCTTTCTGGCACCCTGCAGCCTCCTGTAGCAGGTGATCAGTCACGACCAGCACTAATCAATAGGGTTAGAAATCTTCAGGCCTGAACCAGTGTCTGAGTGATCGTGTGACATGCTCTCTGAAGACGAATGTAACACTTCTCAGTTAAGCGAAGAGGGCAGGTGGTCGTAGTGCAGCCGCGTTACAGATCGTGTAGAGCTAGCGCATTGTGCTAAGCTTAGTTTACCAGCTGTAAAGGATAATTATTTCTAAACAAGCGCTCCCTTGAGGCTTGAGAGAGAGAGAGAGAGAGAGAGAGAGAGGGGAGAGGGTAGCTGGTAGCATCCTAGGCCATGTTTGTTAAAATTCCTCCAGCTGCGTTGCCATCACTGCTAACATTTCAAACAGTCGCTCACCTGGAATACCACGAGCAGACCACTCACAAAAGCAGAGTAAACAGATGAGCAATCAAAGTCATAAAAAAAAATGTAGGACAGTCTTTTTTGATCATATTTCAAAATATAAACATGTAATCTTCATGTCATCAATACTGAAGGAGGCAGGTAATATAACCAAGCACATACAACTGAAGACATGGCCACAGCTGATGTCAAAGAACAGCATCTACCATCAGAAAGGGATCAGACAACATTTTCAGGGAAGGTTTTTTATGAAAGCTATGCAAGGAGGAAACCTTTCCTGTCAAAAACGACAACCTGGTATCACATCTGAAACGTGGCCATGCTAGTAAAAGACGCAAAGAGTGGCTCAGCGGTCTGAGACACTTCCACTATAGCCCGGGAGTCAAGAGTTCCAATCTCGAGCCATGCAGCTTTGCCATCAGCATCCGGAGTCTGAGAGAGCACATTTGGCCGTGCTCTCTCCAGGTTGGTAGATGTTGTTCACATGACTGTATGTACCCTGCACACAGTGAGTGAGGTAATACACAGTCACCGAAACCCACTCGCTTAAACTGCTGTGCTCGAGACACCATGCTGACCTCCAGTGAGGGCTAGCCCGACTGCTGTGAGTGTGTTTGTGTGAGAATGTGTATCTATATATGTATATATATATATATATATATATATGTGTGTGTGTGTGTGTGTGTGTGTGTGTGTGCCATGAGTTGAGTGTTTGAGACACAGTATATAAGGCACATGCAGGAGGTTTGTCAGTTTCCTGGGGAGAGGGCAGTTGGGATGTGTGTTCAGACTCTCAATGAGACGCCTCTCCTCTCTCTCTCTCTCTCTCTCTCGCTCTCTCTCGCTCTCTCTCCGGCTTTGCCAGTTTAACAGCAACAGCATCAGCTGCTGATCAGCTCCAGCCTGAAGATGTGATACAGAAAAGGAACTGCTGTGATAGAGAGTGAGAGAGTGAGAGAGAGAGAGAGAGAGAGGATAGCAAAGGACAAAGGTAAGCAGATAGAGAAAGTGAGAGAACAAAGAGAGAGAGAGAGAGAGAGAGAGAGAGAGAGAGTCGCTATGACCCAAGAATCACTGGTTTGAATCCCGGGTCAAGCTGCATGCCATCAGCAGCCAGAGCCTGAGAGAGCACAACAGGCCTTGCTCTCTCTGGGTGTTTGGATGTCGCTCTTCCTCTCTCTCTCTCTCTCTCTCTCTGAGCGCTGTCTGGTTGCCTGGTGACATCACATCGGCGGCAGCTGGAAGAGAGCCGGTGGCTGGTTTGCACATGTGTGGAAGGAGACCTGTGTCGGTCCTAACGAGTAGGTTGGGCACCACATCCCAAACAAGCGCCTTCATTTTAAAGAGTGCAGTTTTAGAGGCTGTGTCTCTCAGTGTGAGCTCATACAGTCATATCAGAACCTTAAGACCACCCTAGGTTTGTACTGAACTTTGGCCCGTTCTATCAGCTCCAGTACCTATATAGGAGATCAGGACCCCACAGGACTCATAGAGTAGAGGTCCACAGTTGCACAGGAGCATCACAGGGTTTCCGATAAACTGGCCGGGAAGCATAACCCTGTACCGATTGGTTTCATTAGAACATTAGAACATTACAGAACCGTTGGCATCATCCGGAGCCGCTCTGCGTAAAACCCATTGTCTGCGGGCTCTGTACACCGAACGCCGCTCCCCGATGAGCTTCAGCAAACGTACGGAGGCACGGCCTGTGAGCGCAGCACGTGACGGTGAATAAAAGGCGCTCTGCTATGCAGAAGAACGGTGTACAGAACCAGATATCATAGCAACAAGAGCCTGACAGACACTGCCTGTGTGGATCACTCCTATCCAGGCAGGGGGGTCAGCACATAACCCCCCCGCCCCCCTCCATCCCCCGTCCCCCCCCTCACTGAAAGACGGGATCTGTGCGCTTTTCTCTTCCTTGGATGTGAGGAGACTGTCTGACTGGCACCTCACTGGTCCAGAGTTTAACGCCAGATGGATCAAATTAAAGGCCTCCATGTTCTGAGCGTGAGTGTGTGTGTGTGTGTGTGTGAGTGAGAGAGAGAGAGAGAGTCTGCTGATGAAAGCGAGGGAGGGAAAGTTTGTTTTAGCATGAAGGAGACATGCAGAGACTGTAAATTGGCTGCATGAAATGAGACGAGCAGGGGAGGGAGTGTGTGTGTGTGTGTGTATGTGTGTGTGTGTGAGAGAGAGAGAGAGAGAGAGAGAGAGAGAGAGAGAGAGAGAGAGAGAAGACCTAATGGAGCGGTCTGTTTGCTGTCACTTATACAGCTCGTTTGGAAAGCTGCAGTAGTTTGCGAAACTTTGCATACACACACACACACACACACACACATCCTACCACATTGTCAACACACTTGAATTTCTTTTACCTTCTTTCTCTCCTGCATGTCTCACACACACACACACACACACACACACACTCTGTCTTTCTGGCTGTGCTATGCTGGGTAGGTGTATCCGTGTCTCCCACTGCAGTTCACTGGAAGGTGACTTTAAAGGGGCAGATGTTATGGAAACCTGAACTGAATGCATCGTGGTTGTGATGTCTACTACTCATGGCTGACGTAGTCTGAAGTATAGTTATCGTACTGTGTTTCAACATCACAAAAACTACCACAGTTTCTATGTGGTTGTGATGTCACAATAAGCTGCAGTAGTTTGCATTGTTGTGGCCTCAAAGATTTTTGGGGTTGTGATGTCACAAGAGGAAAACCTACTTCAATGTGGTTGTGATGTCAAAAAACACTGCAGACTACTTTAATGTGGTTGTGATGTCACAACCATGAAAAACAACCAGTGTTTGGTGCTTGTGATGTCACAACCATGCAAAGTACTGCAGATTGTTGTGGTTATGATGTCATAAGGGGAAAACCTACTTTATCATGGTTGTGATGTCAAAAACTACTGCAGACTACTTTAATGTGGTTGTGATGTCACAACCATGAAAAACAACCAGTGTTTGGTGCTTGTGATGTCACAACCATGCAAAGTACTGCAGATTGTTGTGGTTATGATGTCATAAGAGGAAAACCTACTTCATCATGGTTGTGATGTCAAAAACTACTGCAGACTACTTTAATGTGGTTGTGATGTCACAACCATGAAAAACAACCAGTGTTTGGTGGTTGTGATGTCACAACCATGCAAAGTACTGCAGCTTTTTGTGGTTGTGATGTCATAAGAGGAAAATCTACTTTGTCATGGTTGTGACGCCAAAAACTACTGCAGACTACTTTAATGTGGTTGTGATGTCACAACCATGAAAAACAACCAGTGTTTGGTGGTTGTGATGTCACAACCATGCAAAGTACTGCAGCTTTTTGTGGTTGTGATGTCATAAGAGGAAAACCTACTTCATCATGTGTGTGATGTCAAAAACTACTGCAGACTACTTAATGTGGTTGTGATGTCACAACCATGAAAAACAACCAGTGTTTGGTGGTTGTGATGTCACAGACATGCAAAGTACTGCAGCTTTTTGTGGTTGTGATGTCACAACCATGCAAACTGCTACAGCCTTTTTTGTGGCATTGATGTCACAAGAGGAAAACCTGCTTGTGATGTCACTACCATGAAAAACAACAAGTGTTTTGCGGTTGTGATGTCACAAACTACTGCAGGCTACTTCATCATGCTAAATCTGAATACATCAGTATATAAAAACACAAGCAAGGGCAGAATATGTGTCCTTGAAAGTGTAGGCGTGTTTTGTGGACGTGTGTATAGATGACCACCGCATAGGGACTATTATGACCTCGTCCAATCAGAACACAGAAACGTCCAGCTGCTGACTAGCATCCTCACTGTTCTGGATCTCAAGCACTCTCTCTCTCTTTCTCTCTCCTATTCACTCATGCAGTCTGTCTCACACGTATACACAAACACACACACACACACACACACACACAGGCACACGGCCGCGCACTGCAGTAGGCAGCGGGTTTGTTTTGCGGCCCGCTGCGCTGCATTAGATCCGTCGCTCTGCTGTCGTTTGAGGGAGTCTGGCAGCATGGCTGTTGAGCGAGGGCGCCTCGCTGCATTAGACACCCGCTGCTCCGCCACCGCTGCCCTGCGCGGGCTTCAGACGCAGGAGAGACGGCCTGCGCCGCCGCTCTGCCCCAACGAGCCGCCTAATGTAGCGTGAGGGGAGTCGTTCCATATTCATGACAGGGCGGAATTACTCAAAGCGAGCCCCGTGGCACCTGCCTTTCCCCCCGAAGCTAGCCGTAGTGGCGGCGCCTGCTGCAAGCCAACCTGCCGATGTTCACTTACACATCTTCATCAGACCCTTACCGGGCCTTCTCCCATCCCCCATGGGTTTTCCTAGTTCCTGCAGTTCCTAGAGTTCTCCAACAGCGCCTCTCTGCAACGAGCACCTGTGTAATTTCCCACTCCAGCAAAAAGCTACGAATAGATCTGCAATTAGCATGGCCAATTCTTCCTGCCTGTAAACGCTCATTATTTATGCTAGCTATGCCACCCAGTAGAGCCATGCTTGTGTGTTATCTAAGAGGTCACGGAGATGTTTGGCTAGCTCACCAGCTAACTCCTACTTAGCATACAGGTCATATGCTAATGTGTGTTAGGGCACTTAGCCACTGTGAACTATGAAAACTTCAGCATGTATGCAAAATGGACAAAAGTATTGAGACACCTGCTCATTTCATTGTTTCTTCTGCAATCAAGGGTGGTAAAAAAGAGCTAATCCTGCTTTGGTTGGAGTAACTGTCTCTACTGTTCAGTGAAGGGAGGATTGCTGTGAGGACTTGATTGCATTCAGCGAAAAGCAAAAGCATCGGTGAGGTCAGGATGTTGGATGATCACCACCCCATCAACTCATCCCAAAAGTATTGTAGGAGCACCTACTTCTTCCACTACTCCACATCCCAAAGCTGCGGGGGGATTGGGGGGTGTTTATACCCCTCTAGCCAACGCCTGGCATTAGGGCAGGCATGGTGCTCATAGGTTATAGGTCCTGTAGGTCTCTGGACCTAGAAAGGGATTAGAAAGGGTGTCCACAAACAAATGGACATATAGTGTAAATCTTGCCTGTTGGTCTGCTTGTTATAATATACAGTCGCTACCAGGAAGTTGCTCTGGTAGCTCTGTAGAAAAGAAAAGACTGTCTGCTGGAGAATTTTGCAGTCAGCTGGAATGATGGGTGGAAGACACGCTTCCGAAAATTAATCCCGGATTATGGATTTCGATCTTCCAAAAAAATCAATCAAAGCTGGCAGCGGTGCTATCTTACAGGTGACACAGCCCGGCCTGGCCCGGCCTGGCCCGACCTGGCCTCCAACACACAATAACCTGCAATAGTCCAATGGCCATACCCACTAACCTCTAACAGTGAGAGAGAGAGATGGCATGTCAGAAAGGGCAATGCCTGAGGAAGCAGTGTCAGATTTATCTTCTGTGCTGCAGAAAATGCAACGAAACCCCTCCTTCCGGCTGTTTACAGCCAAGCCCAGACTGTCCAACACACTGTCCGTGGTGTCTTTACTCATGTCATCACCATAACGGCCTTAAACTGAGGCTACATCATTCAACACTGACCCTGTGTTGAGGTCAATACCATCTGTCTTTCTGGTAGTGTTCGGTTGTTCCCTCAACCCTACATGATTTTTAAAGAGCATAACATTAAAACCCCCTCGTACCACCAAAACGGCTCTGACCCGTCGAGGCATGGACTCCATAAGACCTCTGAAGGCGTCCTGTGGTATCTGGACACCTTCAGACGTAGGTTATGAGGTGGGGCCTTCATGGATCACATCAGTGAGCTTTGGGTGTCCGTGACCCTGTCAACGGGTCACTGCTTGTCCTTCCTCAGAGCACTTTTGGTTGGTAATGACCGCTGCATGCCTGCTGAGGTGGAGACGAGGCTGAGGGGCGATCCAGGGGTCACGGTCGTGTCACATTCCCATTGCATTGCATTCCGGTTACGCTGTTCCTCAATGTTCATGTTTAGACCGCACCGGTACCCATATAAAAGCCCTATGCTCTCAGCCCTGTATCGAGTTGTGATGTCCTCTAACTGGGCTGCTTCCACTCCTTCAAACTTTACTGTCCTCTCCGATTCCCTGCTAAAGCGTCCTGCACCGCGGCGTCCCCTTGTACTTATCGAGCCGTGCTTACGACGCCCTCGAGACAGGGCAGACAGGGTGCATCTGTCGAGAGCTTGATTACTGATCCCCCATAAAAGGAAAGGTGGGACAGAGATGAAAAGATGAGGGAAAAAGCCCTCCCTAATGACCTTCATCGCTGTCACTCTTACGCCATCCATTCATTTATTAATTAATGTGGCCACCAGCGTCTCGCCGTATTTCTCCATCGATTCTCCAGTGGACGCGTCGTTCAATTTTCAATTTCGTTCCTGCGATCTCTTTCTGGGATCGATCCTTGTACATGCCGGTCTGGTGTGGATGAGATGATATTGAGGTGGGGTCGCTATGGAGATGGATATTGATTGGGAAATGGAGGGATGGGGGAACAGAACAGAGGTGTATGGGTGGGTAGAGAGAGGCTGTGGGGTGTCTAAGGGGCGAAGGGGTTTAAATATTGGACCGCCTGGCCTGGCACGGTGCTGTAGCACCAAGACTCATCCTGAAAAGACTAAAAAGTAACTTTTCTCATCGTAAGCATTGTAATGTGTTTGGGTACTTCACGGAATTCACCGTTGGTGGCATGGCCGTGATTAGCGACGAGGACACTGGACAGGTCTGGACCTGAAGTGTCAAAAATTCAATGGAACTAGCAAGTGTTCAAACTTGGGAAAGGTGCCCAAGTCCAAAAACTACTCAATCAGCAGTGACGATTAACTTGACTAAGTTGTCAGCTGACCTCAGATCAGCTGTTCCGGGACGAACATAATCGGTTAGCTCCCCCGTGAGATGCTCAGCTACACTCTAAAGATAACGGTGGACCAAAGTGTGGACCACGCTAGCTGAGGCAAGGAAGGAGAACTTGAGAAATTTGGGCTGGAGTTCTGGTGATGGGACCCAAAGCCAGACCCTCCCTTGCCAGGTAGAGGTTGAATATAATTGGACCATCAGGAGGATCATGGGGTGCCAGTTTTCGTCACAAGAACGAGAAAAGTGGAGGAATGGTTTTATAGTGCGTGGTAATGGATGGGAGGAGTTGGGCCGTGGTGCCAGAGAAGAACCACTTTTAAAGAACCTGTACATCAAAAGAAGGGTTTTGGGGTCTTTTAATGGTTCACACTTAATGGTTCTTCTAGACATCACCTAATATTGTTCCGGACAGGATTGCAATCCCAAAGTACAACCTCCGCACTGGAGGGTTAGCTTTAACACAGTGTCTAAGCCTTCCATTGAAAACAATGACAGTCTATAATAATCCTATGTCCAATATTCATATTCCATTTCTGGGACTGCTCTGGACAGATTCATCAAAATCACATGTCACTCAAAGTCCTTCCTTTTCCTGACAGACTCTAAACGTTCCCTGGTTTGTTCATGATGAGCGCACTAGAAGACACCGAAGATGTTCCCTACTTGCTGTGTCACCTCCAGGTCAGCGCTCAGGACGTCCAGCACGGTCTGCTGTCACAGCTAGAGACAACTCCAGGACAGCGCTGCAGAACGGAGTGTTCCTTCGAGTGGGTCCGTCCTCCGGTCCGCTCAATAAAGCCACCCAACAGCTGCCGGATTCTGTTATGTCAAAAAGCGAAAAACGGTTCAAGGGTAGCAAAATGTCCAAATGTTTGTGGACACCCCTTCTAATGAACGCATTCAGCTATTTTAAGTTGCACCTGTTGCTGACACAGTTGTGCAAATGCACACACCCACACATACACCTTGTCTAGTCCTTGAAGAGAAGTACAGCCAATAGAATGGGACTCTCTGGAGCAGATCAACATGAAGCTATTGGCACCATGCTGCCTAATGCCAGGTGTGGGCTAGAGGAGTATAAAGCCCCCCAGCATTGAGCTGGAGAGCAGTGTGTTTTGTATGTGTTCTCTGGAATGATGGTTCGTGCTCCATCCAATACTTCAGTTGGGGGGAGTTGGGGATGAGGTGGGGTGGTGATCATCCAACATCCTGATTGTGTTTGTCGCTGAATGCAATCAAATCCTTGAGCATTGAGCTGTGTAGCGATGGAGTGCTGTATTCTCTGAAATGATAGTTGGAGCTCCATCCAATACTTGACTGGATGAGTTTCAGCTCCAATGTCCTGAGCTAGCTCGCTAGCTCTCTTGACGCTCAATGCAAGCAAATCCCCACAGCAATGCTCAATGCCTTTTTTCAAAAACCTTTGATTGCCGCAGAAACTATAAATGAACATGTGTCCCAATACTTTTGTCCATATAGTTTACCATGTAAAAAAAATTAAAAATTGGACTGAGAGTATTAATAAATGGCAAATCCAAACACATTGATCAATTTTGACAACAGATATTTTCAGAGGGAAGCCAGACTGATGGGAAATCAAGGCTGACTGTGTTGCCATAGTAGCATATAGCATATTTTTAGTGCAGACCCCAGCCTCCTACATGGTGTGGTAGTTTAAGTGGTAGGTAGTGGTATTATCTGTTTTATCCGTTGCGCCACGCCAAGTGTTGCAGTGCTGTTGAAGTATCCCTGCTCTCTCTCCCAGTCAGAATTGCTAAAATGCCCCAGGGCCGATGGCCTGCTCTACCTGCAGAGTGTTAGCCACAGTGGAAAAGTCCCAAAGTCCCACTTAGACCACCTTTTCCAGACAGACCACCTCCAAACGTTCCCTTGTTTGTTCATGATGAGCGCACTAGAAGACACTGAAGATGTTCCGTACTTGCTGTGTCACCTTCAGGTCAGCGCTCAGGACGTCCAGCACGGTCTGCTGTCACAGCTAGAGACAACTCCAGGACAGCGCTGCAGAACGGAGTGTTCCTTCGAGTGGGTCCGTCCTCCGGTCCGCTCAATAAAGCCACCCAAATAGCTCTTATGAGAAAATGTCTGTAGCTGCAGTTTGACAGCTTGTATTGTGTGATTTGGAGCTTTCATAGGTTCATTGGGGGGGGTTCTCCAGGGGGTTCTCCAGGCCTCTGAACTTTATTTATGTCCTTTGTTCCCCCTTTCTCCTCGGCTCCAGTCCTTCTCTTCTATTTTTTCCTCACCTGCTCTATGCATGCTTTTTTTTTACCTCCTCTCTTTTTTCCATTCCTATTCTCACCAGGTCAGGAGGTCTGGGCTAGTCGAGACAATAGATGGATAGAGTCAAGAGGAGAGGAGAATGGAGAAATGGAAAGTGTGAGAAGCTATTATATTTGTGGCAGTGTGTGTGTGTGTGTAGGGGTGTGTGGGTGGTGTGTGGTGTGGGTTTAGGCCAGGTCATGCTTCTCCCTGCCCTTTACCTTAACTCACCCTCTACACTGAGCCCAGAGGGAGAACCCAGTGCAAGGTCGTGTTCCTCTGTGCTGTTATTTGTATTCCATTGCGAGCAGTTTTCCTGTCCTTTTCTCCTTTTTTCCGTCGAACCTGGACCACGTTCTGACAGCCTCAGAGTGGACCTTGTCATTTAAGTCCAAAGAACATGACCTGGCAGCTGTAATCTACAGAGCTTAATGGATCTGTGTGAAAGGAACACCTTTTTAGGCAAGAGAAACATCAACAGGGAAGCCTGGCTCTGACTCGTGTCCTGTGGCAGCCCTATAAATTGCAAGGTGAGGCCTCCATCATATCAATGAGCTTTGGACCTCCATGACCCTGTCTTTGGATCACCGCTTGTCCTTCCTTGGAGCACTTTTTTTGCTAGGTACTGACCACTACTGCATACCAGGAGCACACAAGACCACCACAATGTGATGTTTGGGAGGTGCTCTGACCCTCCAGAGTGGGCCTCATTGCTACAGCCCACCTTAATCTCACATGGTTCCCAGCTAGGCCTCGTATACTGTGCACTACATCCTAGATGGGCCCAGCTAGATGTTTAACCCCACATGGTCCCATCACTGACCCTGATGGGCATCCATATGTGGGACCAACGTGAAACCCAAGGACAAGGACCTTTCTGGGTCCCTGTTGGGCTGCCCATACAGGCCTCACATGGACATGTTAGCTGGGTAGATGCATCTTATGGCACCTTAAATGGGGGCCCAGCTCAAGAGCTCCGGTGCCGACTCGTCACGGCACTGCTGGCGACTGCCAGTCATATTTATGATCCTTTTCCATTTGCATTTATTCATTTTTTAATCCATTCAGTTTCGCGGCTGAATCACTGGGACCTAAACGCATTTGCAGCCTTTTACACTTGACCATGAATCAACTGGAAGCCAGTAAGCAGTGCGTGTTTGCTTTGTGGGGCCAGGCCCGCTGGTCTCCCCGAGGCTAGTCAGCGGCTAATGCAACACAGCTCAACGTCAGCATTCTTCTCCACATCGTTTGCACGACAGATCGCGATTGGCGTAAGATGATGGGGGGCGATGGAGCACCAGACGGTCCGGTGGGGCTGCGAATTTCAGTGCTATTATGATTTTTATGGGAAGCTATAAAAGCCAAACTGGCTGTGCTCGTTGCCCTCTGGGGTCGAATGTGTTTTTTTCCA
This sequence comes from Salminus brasiliensis, assembly GCF_030463535.1. Lineage (NCBI taxonomy): Eukaryota > Metazoa > Chordata > Actinopteri > Characiformes > Bryconidae > Salminus > Salminus brasiliensis. The sequence continues at coordinate 3,502,138 of NC_132889.1, read as the reverse complement.
CCATCGCTTCGGTAACCCGCCGTTCTTCCCAACCCCCAAGCCTCAATTAAATATTTGCAGATTTGTCTTCCGATAGTTTTTGGATGCTCATATGAAGGACCCCCCTCCACAATTATCCCACCTCATGAAGTTAAGCTGGCTTCAATTAGGTCCTGTTTGATCTCCTCTCTCTGGCTGGGCTTCGCTGAAGATATTAATGAGGCTGTTCAGTGTCAGCACCTGTGGAGGGTGGGGCTCTGCCTGGCTGTAATTAGAGACTAATTAGGGATAATCTGGGCTTCTTAACGAGCCAGGTGTGCCCAGAGAGCACTGGGAGAGTGTGTGTGTGTGTGTGTTTGAGAGTGTTTTGCAGTGCGATTGGAGTATGCTTGAGCTTTTCCTCTCACCTTTACTTAATAGCTGTGGAAACTACGAGGGAAGGCAGAGAGGCATGCTGGGAGATGCAGTACTGTGTGTGTGTGTGTGTGTGATTCATTTGAGTGGGTGGGAATGACAGTGCATATGTTTAGGGGTCTAACAGAGGAACAGTTAGCATGAGAAGCAGTAAGCATCAAGTTGTTAGAGTTTAAAGACGCTACATGGACAAAAGTATTGGGACACCTGCTCATTCATTACTTCTGAAATCAAGAGTATTAAAAAGGGTCTGTCCTGCTTTTGTTGGAGTAACTGTCTCTGCGGTCCAGGGAAGAAGAAGGCTTTCTACTAGATGTTGGAGGTGCATTGCTGTGAGGCTTTGATTGTGTAATGGCAACGGCAGAACAGTGGTGCCCCACGGGTCATTGATGCCAGAGGGGAGCACTGACTCTGGCGAGTGGTACAGAGCAATCAACGCTCCACTGTGGAGCAGCTAACCTCTATAATGAACAGTCCAAGGGCCAAGGGTGGTCATTCCCACTATTAGATAGGTGGTCATAATGTTCGGATATGACCTATATATATATATATGATGTGATATCTGTCAGGGCATCAAGTAAGGGTGTGTGTGTGTGATAGGGTGTGTGTGTGTGTAGATGTCTTGGTGAGATTAGCAGTAAAAAGCTGAGTTCAAGGTGAGCTGATACACAGATTACAGGAATCCCTCTGACCGGCCCAGCGGCCATTAAAGCAAACCTAATTACAGAGCCATGACTCTGAAGATCCACCTCCTCTGCCTGAGGGGGCCAAGATGGGGGGTGGGGGGCCATGCGACCTAATAGAAGGCCTTTACTGGAGATTTTTGTATTAAACACTGTTGACTGTGGACTGTTGGGAAGTTGGATGTTGGGAAGAAAAATCAGTAGGATGTTCTCACAAGTAGCACACACACACACACTCACACACTCACATACACACATAAACCAAAGAAAGAAACACTCCAGGCTTTGCAGGGCCTACAAGGCACTGCTGGGACCTGAACCTAAAAGCAGAAAATCTGCAATTACAGTGACGTCCCCTGTTTTCCAAGTAGGCCCTGTAATTCATGATGCACATGCTTTTTAATTCATTTGATTAGGATTTATTTTACAGCTGCAGCAGGTGGTCTCCTGTAGACGGAGGTGAAATTGGCCACAACTGAGAAGGAAAATGAATCAACATGGCTTCCAATAAACATTATTTGGAACAAGATTTGGTTAAAAAAGCTTCAGCATGCCTAATTACAGTGAGAACTTCACGTGTACTAATGGAATACTAAATACACGGTTTTAGTTCATGTATTTGTTTGGAAAACATGCCAAAAACCTAGTTTTCCATATTTTTTATTATGGTATTATTAGGATAATACATTTAACATGATCAAATAAACCACAGAATGCATTTATTGACTATTTAAGTCGTTGAATTATATAAAAATAGTAAGTATGTGACTTTGGTTGGGGTGAAAAATGCCCATATGCTGGTTTACAAGCCTTTTTACCACCCTGTTATTTTGCCTCTGAATAAAACATGCTGCCCATTCCTTTACAGAGGCCTTGTGGAGAAAACGGTTGATGAGCTCTGCGTTAAATAGCAGGTTTACATCACCATGGCGGCTCACAGCAACTAGCCTAGCTTAGCCTAGCATAAGTTTTAACACGGTAACAACAAGAACGAAGTCTTATGGAATAGCGTTTCCCTGGGAATTCAGTCAGCACGGTGTGCGGTAAGCTAGCTGGTAGGGTTAGCCTTTAGCCTAGCACCAAGCTTCCACCTACTTCACTTCCCCTGCAAACCCCCGGATACCCACATTAGCACTTCCACCAGTCAGCTATTCACTGATTCGTGACTCCTTCAGTTGGCTAGTGTTAGCTTTTAGCCTTTTTTAGCCTCACTTCTGTATTCTTCTGAAGTAGCGGTTGCGTTAAGCTGTAAAATGCTTTCCTAGTGGGCGGGGTTTATGTAAAAGTTGTGGGTGTAAATATAACAAGTCAAGACTGTGATGTCACAGTTTTGGGGTTTTGGAACTGGCCCATTTTACAGCTCAGTGCAGTGTTTGAGGTTCACGGTTTGTCACTTCCATCATTTAACTATACCAAGGAAATACAGTTTTCCATTGTTGAACCCCTACAGAAGTACTGCCAATAGAATAGGACTCTTTAGAGCAGATGAACCTATGAGCCTATTGGCACCATGCTGCCTAATAATGCCAGATGTGGGCTAGAGGGGTATAAAGCCCCCCAGCATTGAGCTGTGGAGCAGTGGAAGAACTGTGTTTTCTGGAATGATGGTGGAGCTCCATCCAGTACTTTTGGGATGAGTTGGGGAGTTGGGGATGATGAGGTTGGGGGTCACTAATCAATCAACAAATCCTCACAGCAATGCTGCTCCACAATCTAGTAGAAAGCCTTCTTCCCTGGACAGTAGAGACAGATACCCCAATAAAATACTCTTTTTTTAATGCCCTTGATTTCGAAAACAATAAATGAGCAGGTGTCTCAATACTTTTGTATTTTCATATGAAGTGCACACTTTTTAAGTACAGTTAAACACAGTTTTCAAGGACACTCATCAGCCCAAGGTCATGAAGCAAATCTGGTTTCCAAACAGACTACTCTAGGCCCAACGTTTATCACCATCAGTTTCACATTATTGAGCCTGACATTTATAAGACGTCTGAAATGAAATTGGTCTTTTGGCGAGACCACCGTCTAACTCTCCGGCTTGTGAACGTCCGGCGATGGGAAAATGAACCCGTCCACAGTTCGGCACTCCCACGGCTATTTGCACTGCACCTGCCTTCGGAGAACCCCCCTGTCATTTTCCCTCACCCCGGCTTTTAAGAGCGATCGATACTTCATATGGGGGTGAAACGGGCAAACCGCACTGTCCTGACCACAGCTTTGATTAAAGCATCGCTCAGTGCCTTCCCCTTTTACAAGGCCCTTCCCTTAGCTGTTATTTATTTACTTAGCTTCTCCCAGTTTAACTGGAGCCAGTTCCCAAAGTACTGCCCAGCGTTGGCACCCTGAGGCCTGTCCAGGGGAGCACATTTGGTCTGATAACCATCAGCATTCTTAACATTCATGTTACGAGTGAAAGAACCCCTTTTAAGCACCATATAGAATCAGAGTCTTGATCTGTGACCTACACTCTTTTAAAAAAGACGGTTCTTTAAGGGTTCTTTAGTAAACACAAGAAGGGTTTTATACAGAACCACAACAATTCAAAGAACAATCTGGTTGCACTCAAATTACCCTTTGAAACAGCCTAACAGCATTTATATGACCAAACCAAACCAAACCCCTTGCCCTCAAACAGCCTAAGAAACATATTTGTTTCCTAGTAACTACTGAATAATTCATAATGGATATTGAATATTCCTCAGCAGATACTGAATATTTCATAGCAGATACTGAAAAATTCATAATGAATACTGAATATTCCTCAGTAGATTCTGAATATTCCTCGGTAGATACTGAATATTTTATAGTAGATACTGAAAAATTCATAATGGATAGTGAATAATTCATAATGGATACTAAATATTCCTCAGTAGATTCTGAATATACATCAGTAGATACTGAAAAATTCATAATGGATACTGAATAATTCATAATGGATATTGAATATTCCTCAGCAGATACTGAATAATTCATAATGGATACTAAATATTCCTCAGTAGATTCTGAATATTCATCAGTAGATACTGAAAAATTCATAATGGATACTGAATAATTCATAATGGATATTGAATATTCCTCAGCAGATACTGAATAATTCATAATGAATACTAAATATTCCTCAGTAGATTCTGAATATTCATCAGTAGATACTGAAAAATTCATAATGAATACTGAATAATTCATAATGGATACTGAATAATTCATAATGGATACTGAATATTTCATAGTAGATACTGAAAAATTCATAATGAATACTGAGTATTCCTCAGTAGATTCTAAGTATTACTCAATATATACTGAATAATTCATAGTAGATACTGAATAATTCATAGTAGATACTGAATATTTCATAGAAGATACTGAATAATTCATAATGGATACTGAATAATTCATAGTAGATACTGAATAATTCTGGTTGGTTACTGAATAGTTCATAGTGGATAATAAATAATTCAAAAGTAGAAACTGAATAATTTACAGACGATACTGAAAACAACTTTATCAATATCTACCCAGAATGAATCAGGATCCACCATGAATTATTCAGTATCTGCTGTTTTTTTTTAATTTAATATCCTCTATAAATTATTCATTATCTACCAAAAATAGTTTAGTCTCCACCATGTACTCAGTATTTGCTATGATTTATTCATTATCCAATATGAATTATGCATTATCCACCCAGAATGAATCAGGATCCACCATGAATTATTCAATATCCACTATACATTATTCATTATCTACCAAAAATAATTTAGTATGCAGCTGTTTTCATTGTGACGTAAACAAGCCAATAACAGCAGAGCTTAAGAAAACCATAAGATAAAATAACAGGGTTGTAAACAGGGTGGTAAATGAGCTGGTTAAACCACGGCTGAGCATTTTTCACCCCAAACAAAGTCACTTACTTACTATTTACTGATCAAACAACAAATGGTATCCTACTGATCAAGAACTGGGACCTGCACAGTTCATCCTTACACACAACATAATATCACTGAAATGATGGGGGCCCAAGCACGATGTTCAGAAACCGCCCTACAGCTCAGCAATAATCGAACCTTATTTAAAAGCCACAGAGAAACTCATTTGAATAAAAGAGGCTCTGCTTCCACTCAGTTGTCCTTCACTAATTGTGTATTTGTTTATTCTTTAATTCTGCCATCATTTAATTTCAGCTCTGGGACGTTTTTCATCTGCTAAATCTGTTCTGAACCTCTTTAATATGCCCTCTCTGATCAGGCATAATCATGACTGATGTTACACAAGTGCCAACAAACCGGACCTGGTTTTCTTTTTTTTCTTCTTTTTTTTTTTGCCTCCATTAAAATATAGTGTAAGGCTAATCTAGTCCATAAAGTGAGAGCTCGTTAGCTGTAATTTGGGAACTCTTTAGAGGATAAAAGCGAATGTGGAGGAGAGAGAAGATATGTGCTGATATGTTCTCAATAAGAATCTTCAGTACATACTGGATATTAGGCCTTATTATAAGCCTCTGTGTTACTTCCCTTACATTTGCTGGAATCCAGTATGTAATAGTTTTTGCAACCTTATAGTTATAATGGAGGGGTGATATCAATCCAGTATGAATCAGAACACATATAGTTCCTCTATTCTGTCTGTAATAACTGTGGTATGATTTTAATCCAGTATGAATCTGCAGCATGTAGAGTTTTTGCAGTAATGGCTGGAATCTGACATTAATCCAGTATGAATCTGCAGCGTATAGTTTTTGCAGCCTTACAGTGATAATGGAGGAGTGATGTCAATACAGTATTAATCTGTATCATATATAGGTCTTACATTCTGTCTGTAACAATTGTGGAGTGGTATTAATCCAGTATGAATCTGCTACATGTAGTTTTTATAGTCTAACAGTAAAGACCATGATTTAACTTTAGTCCAGTGTGAATCAACATGTATGTTTTACATTCTGTTAGTAACTCTGGAGTGATTTTAATCCAGTATGAATCTGTAGTTTTCACAGTGTATTCTAATTACTGTTTTTACAGTCTAAACTTAATGACTGGAATATGACTTTAATCCAGTTTGAATCTGCAGTGTATCGTTTTTGCAGCCTTACAGTCATCTTTTTGGAATTATCTTAATCCGGTATGAATCCATGTATAGTTCTTATGTTCTGTCTTTAGTGCTTTAATCCAGGGAGTGCTTTAATCCAGTATGAATCTGCAGCATGTATAGTTTTTTTACAGACTAAACATATTGACTGGGATTTGTCTTTAATCCAGTATGAAAGTGTATAGTTTGCAGTGTGTAGTTTTTGTAGCCTTACATTTTGAAATGATCTTAATCCAGTATGAATTTGGAAAACGAATTTGGAGGAGAGAAAAGATCTGTACTCCATATGTTCCAAGTGAGGAGCTTCAGTTCATACTGGATATTTATTTTTATTGTAAGTCTCCTGTTATGTCCCTAAGCTATGTTGGACATCAGTCAGTCTGAACTGGTAAAGGGCAGATGTGTGATTATTTTCAGCTGGAAACTCTCGCCCCATTTCCATTCTTTCATCCTCGCCCCCTTTTAATAAACATTACTGTAGCGCATTGTTTTGATTCCTCCTAGAATAAAAAAGCAGTGGCAGTAATTAGCAGCGGAATGAGAATGAACATGATGTATCTAATTAAAATCTGATGGAGGGAAACAGATCTTCATTTATTCCTGCTTGCACCCGTGCCTCCCCCCAAATCCATCAGAGGAGGAACATTTTGAGATAAGCCTTCATGGCCAGAGAAATGAATTATTAATCTACAAAGCCTGGCTATAAATAAATACTCCGCAATTTCGAAGTTTAGAGGAGTTTTTGCTTTCTCCTGTGTTTTGTTGTTGTGAAATAGCCTACGCTGATGAGATTGACAGCTCTGGCTGATGTGATTGAGGCCTGTAAGAATGCTGTAAGACTTTGTAAGCTTCAGGTTGGCATTGGCTTTCGCTGCACTCCCTCAGAGAGCAGAAATAATCAGAGCTAGAACGCTGCCGGCTCCTTGTTTTCAAAAGGCCTAAAAAGCACAAGGTCAGATTGTTCAAAGTTGGCCTGTAACTTGAAATGTTTTTATTTTTTTACTTGACTGTGCGTCTTAAATCCTGCTATATCCTGCTTTATATGTTTGTACTTGTAGGGACCGTGCCTTTAATCCAGTATGAATCTGCTGTGTAATGGTTTTACAGTCTGTCGATTATTAATCCAGTATGAATCTGCTGTGTAATGGTTTTGCAGTCAGTTGGTTATTAATCCAGTATGAATCTGCTGTGTAATGGTTTTACAGTCAGTTTCTTTTATTAATCCAGTGTGAATATGCTGTGTAATGGTTTTACAGTTAGTCGGTTATGAATCCAGTATGAATCAGCTGTGTAATGGTTTTACAGTGAGTCGGTTATTAATCCAGTATGAATCTGCTGTGTAATGGTTTTACAGTCAGTCAGTAATAAATGTGGATTGATCTTAATCCAGTATGAATCTTTAGTTTGTGTAATGTTTACAGTAACAGTTGTGGAGTGATCCAGTATGAATCTTTGTGCAGTGTCAGTTGCCCCCCTCTACCTCTCTCTCTCTCTCTCTCTCTCTCTCTCTCCCTCTCTCTCTCTCTCTCTCTCTCTCTCTCTCTCTCCCTCTCTCTCTCTCTCTCCCTCTCTCTCTCTCTCTCTCTCTCCCTCTCTCTCTCTCTCTCTCTCTCTCTCTCTCTCTCTCTCTCCCTCTCTCTCTCTCTCTCTCTCTCTCTCTCTCTTTCTCCCCTGACACGAGGGAAAATTAATTAAAACTCATCCTATTAGCTCAGAGTTCTCATGAGGGTCCAGTTCTGGCCCTAAACACCACAGTGACCTGAACGCACCTTCTGCTCACAGACTGACACACACACACACACTCTCTCTCTCTCTCAGTGCAGAGAAGTGTAATGTGATGGGATAATGAGAGGAGGGATCTGGGGAGATAACGGAACAGGGGTGTGCGTTCCCAGAAGCATTGTAGTGCTAAAGATGACTTTAAAGGTTAGAGAGAGCGTTCAAAGTGATACTCGCTCGGCCGCCTGTCGACAATCTCAGTGCAGCGTTGCTTTTGAGAAGCAGTAAGAGGAGAGAAAAGTCAGGGGTGAGAGACTGAGAGAGAGTGAGGCAGAGAGTGAGCGAGAGAGAGAGAGTAAGCGAGAGGAAAGTAAGAAAGAGAAAGGCCCTCACTCTAGCCAAAGTGATACTGTGTGTATGTGTGTCTCTCTCTGTGTGTCTGTGTGTGTGTGTGTGTGTGTGTGTGTATGTGTGTGTGTGTGAGCACAAATTGGTTGATTCAAGTGGAGATACTTTTTGAAGTGGAGTGATTTTTGAATACGCCCACACAATTTTTCTCTCTCTCTCTTTCACACACACACACACACACACACACACACACACACACACACACACACACTTACTGTATATGGAGTCCACTTCTCTCTTTCTCATTCAGCTCTCTCTCAGTCAGGGTTGCCGGGTCACTGTGTTGGGAAAAAAATCTCTAAAAGTAGCAGATCTGGCCGTAAAATAGCTGGCATGACTTTAACCCAGTATGAATTTGCAGTTTATAGTTTTTGCAGCCTTACAGAACTGCAAAAATCCAGTATGAATCTGCTGCCTGTATAATGTGCCATATGTGCAGTTTATGTAGTTTGACAGAACTAGCTGGCATGACTTTAACCCAGTATGAATTTGCAGTTTACAGTGTTTGCCATACAATACTAAATAATAATGATAGTGATATGACTTTAATCCAGTATGAATCTGCAATGTGTGTGGGTTGTTACACTCTGTCAGTAATAACAGTGAAGTGATGTAATCCAGTATGAATCTGCAGCATGGCATTTTTGACAGTAATAATCAGCGTGCATTTAATCCAGTATGATTTTGCAGTTTATTATTTTTGCAGCCTTACAGTACCAACTTGTAATGACAGTTATATGACTGTAATCCAGTATGAATCAGAAATGCTGTGTAGGTTGTTACACTCTGTCAGTAATAACTATTGAGTACCCTTGATCCAGTATGAATCTGCAGAATCACTTTAAAATGCAGATCTGAGAGTGGAGCTAGAAAACAGCTGCAGATTTTACAATTATGATTATTTCAATGAGAATTTGGAGAAACATGGTATTGCTGGCTGATGTTCATACCAGTCAGGCTTTAATGTGTGTGTGTGTGTGTGTGTGTGTGTGTGTGTGTGTGAGAGAGTGTATATGTGTGTTGGGGGTCACAGGGGTCAGTCTGAACACAGCCTGATCTGAAGAACTTCTCAATGTTAGACAGCTCCACTCTGCTACATCTGAGAAAATCCTGCAGCAAGGAGCTGAACCAGGGAATGAATGACAGCAAGAAGGACAGGCCTAGCGTGTGTGTGTGTGTGTGTGTATGTATGTGTGTGTGTGAGAGAGTGAGACAGAGAGTGTGTGTGCATGCCCCAGCATGTGACAGCATCTGATAAAGTCACCCTCTTAATGATTTAGATGATTGACGTTGCCCAGAATGAGCTGACAGCCCATAAAGGTCATATTAACTCAAGAGAGAGTGTGTGTGTGTGTGTGTGTGTGTGAGTAGGGGGGAGGTTGGGGGGGTGTGGGGGTGATCTAGAGAGAAAAGAAAGAAAGACATTTGCTGTACTTCACATAAATGTATATGTTGAAAGGGTTTTGCTGGTTTTGGCCTCGGGTTTAGTGTGAAGATCTCACAGGCAGCTGCCACTTTGCCATCAGCAGCCGGAGTCCCAGTGAGCACAGCAGCCCTCATCGCTCCTGAAGCCATGTTGGCCGGCACAGGCGTCTGCTAGCTGGTGTGGTGGAGCTGGGGACCCAACGGTTTCCTCCGAGCGCGCCGGCGATGCTGCATTAGTGGCTTGTTACATCACATATGCATGACTCGATATACAGTATATGGACAAAAGTATTGGGACACCTGCTTATTTAATGTTTATTCTGAAATCAGGGGAATAAAAAAGAGTTTATTCTGCATCATTCAGCTACTTTTAAGTAAGTTGGACTTATTGCTGACAAAGATGTGCAAATGCACACACACACGCATACAGCTTATATAGTCCCTGTAGAGAAGAAGAAGTAACGCCGATACAATAGGACTCTCTGGTAGAATCTCAGCAGGTAAACCTGAACCTACTGGCACCATGCTACCTAATGCTAGGTGTGGGCTAGAGGGGTATAAAGCCCCCCAGCATTGAACTGGAGAGCAGTGTGTTCTGTGTGTTCTATGGAATGATGGTTGGTGCTCCATCCAATACTTCAGTTGGGGGGAGTTGGGGATGAGGTGGGGTGGTGATCATCCAACATCCTGATTGCTTTTGTCGCTGAATGCAATCAAATCCTCACAGCAATGCTGCTCACAGTAGAGACAGTACCTCCAACTAAAGCAGGAGAAACTCTCTTTAATACCCTTGAAACTGTGAACAAGCAGGTGTCCCAATACTTTTGTCCGTTTAGTTTATGTATACAGCAAGCGCTTGTTCCTCTTCTACGTCTTGTTTTTACTCTGTAATCTCACTTCACTCACTGTCTCTCTCTCTGTATGGTGTGTGTGTGTGTGTGTGTGTGTGTGTGTGAGAGTGAGTGTGTGTGTGTGTGTGTGCGCAGATCCATGCTGTTGAAGCCTGTTACATGCTTCTACCTCTTATACAAAATGACCGCCACATCTGCCACATTTCTAATAAGCCAGGTAAAAGCACTATTAGACACACACACACACACACACACACACCACACCATGCCATGATAGTCCCCGGTCGTCATGGCGCCTGGACACGGAGGGGAACAAACAATCCAGTTAGAAGGTGATTCAGTGGCCCTATAATCACAGCGGCCAGATGGTCCACGAATCTGTCCCATATTTTCAGACACAGAGACTTTGGCCATCTTGGGATGCTCGTGGCTTTGAGTGTGTGTGTGTGTGTGTGTGTGTGTACGTGTGGTTAGGTGTGTATAAGTGTGGGCTCGTTTGAAAGAGGAAACAGTTTGAGTGTGTGTTAGCATCGCCAAGTGAGCATGTGTTGACTAAGTAGCATCTGTGCATGCTAGTGTAAAAAAACATTGCTGGCATAATGTGTGTGTAACTCACTTTTTGTCAAAATATGCAAATGTGGAGTGTGTCATTCATTTCAGATTCGATTGGCGAAAAGGATAGATCAGATCATTTTTGTTGCTAATTGAGCTAAAGTTAGCAAAGTGGCTAATTCCACGTTGTCGTTTACGATCTGGCTAGTTTTGAATTAGCATGTGGTCTGTATGAGGTCCAAGAAAGTTTTGTCCTCAGGTCCCATATTGGCCTCACATATGGATGCCCACCAGGGTCACTGATAGGACCAGAAGGGGGTTAAACATGGGCCCAGTCTGGGTTGTACTGCGCACATGGGAGCCTGGTGAGGTTTAAGAGTAGGCCGTAATGACCAGGCCCATTTGGGAAGCCCAACTGTGTCCCAGTAACAACACGAACCTACTCAAAGCCCATACCCTAATGCCGGGCATAGGCTAGAGGGGTATACAGCCCCCCAGCATTGAGCTGTGGAGCAGTGGAAGAACTTCGCTCTCTGGAATGATGGTGTTGGTGCTCCATCCAGTTCTTTTTTTGGGATGAGTTGGGAAGTTGGGGATGATGAGGTGGGATGGTGATCGATCATCCAACATCCTGACCTCACTGACGCTCTTCTCGCTGAATACAATCAAATCCTCACAGCAGTGCTCCACAATCTAGGATGTAGGAAGCTTGATGTTTCCCTGGACAGTGAAGAGTTCAGTTGCTTCAATACTCTATTGCTATCGGAAGAAACATTGAATGTGTCCCAATACTTTTGTCACATAGAGTGTACGTTTATTTTGCCATTTTAGCTCAGATCTAGGTCTTATAGTTATAGAGTATATGGAGGAAATGGACTTCACAGAGCTGGGGTGGCGGCCCAGTACCAATTCCAGACACCGAGCCCATATTCTCTAAAGCAGGGGTGGGGAATTGAGGGCCAGAGTCCAGCGCAGTTTGCTGATTTTCCTGCTCCTTTGCATCCTTTTGTCTGGCAATCGGAAAGTGTTCTGAAGTGTATATTCTCTTATGTTGTGTGGAAGTAGTTGGAAGTGTCTGACTGTCTGCCTGTCTGTCTGCCTGTCTGTCTGTCAGTCCCCAGCCCCCCCCAACGAGTCCCCCCCCCCACCCCCACCCCCCCGAGTTCCTGTTGCTATCGACGTGCAGCTAATCAATGAGCTTCATACCAGCCTGCAAACCCCAGAGATAAAGGAAGTGGTGTGAAATCGACTCTGCGCGCACCGAGTCCATCATCAAAGCTTTTCTGCATGCAATTAGGCCCTGATTGTTCCACAACTGCATCCATTCAGTGGGTATATCATTTGGAGAAGAATCCATTTAGCGCACAGCATGTCAGGATGACGGGGGCTGGTGGGAGGCAACGACGGACACCTCTTTATCTTCGGCGCATCTTCGCGTGAGGCAATTTTTCAATTTAACGTTGACCGTAATGGACTATAATTAATAGCATGTTCAGACAGCACACAGCAGAGAAGAAAAACTACTTTAGCTGTTCAGGTTCACCTCGTCCACCCCACCCCACCCCTCCCCGGCTCGACTCGACTCGGAGCGCCTTAATTAAAAACGCTGAATCATTTCGCTGGCGTGAAGCGCTGACTTGGCAGAAGCTACAGGCCTCAAGTGGGCCCTTCAGGCCTTTCAGAGTGACTAACACTCTCACACTGCACAGGGAACATGAGCAGGATCATCACAGGCTTCTCACAATCGTTGACTAGTTTGATGAAGTTGGTTGACCCGTTTTTTTGTCCACTAGTACGACCAGAGTGGATGGGCAGTGCAGTTTAGGGAACCGGGCAGTATCAGTGCTGTCCAGAGCATGGATGACATGGGGTGGCCAGAGCTGGACCTGCAGTGACTTTCACTGAGGCAAATGGACCCATAGAGGCATCCCCCAAGGCAGTCGGACACTGCAATGTGCTCCAGCATGTTGGAACCCACAGCTGGCTCTATTGCCTTATTTGGGGTATCTCGCAGCACTGTGTAACCCATCGCTGGCTTGTTGACCTTCTGGCCTCTTACAAGGTACTCAGCAGCACTGTGGAACCCAATACTGGCTTATTGGACTGCTCCAGAGGTATTTTGCAGCAATGTGGAACCCATTGCAGGCTCACTGGCCTAATCTGGAGTACTCAGCAGCACTGTGGAACCCAGTTCAGGCTTATTGGCCTCCTTTAGGGTACTCTGCAGCACTGTGGAACCCAGTCCAGGGTTATTGGCCTCCTTTAGGGTACTCTGCAGCACTGTGGAACCCAGTCCAGGGTTATTGGCCTCCTCTAGAGTACTCTGTAGCACTGTGGAACCCAGTCCAGGCGTATTGGCCTCCTCTAGAGTACTCTGTAGCACTGTGGAACCCAGTCCAGGCGTATTGGCCTCCTCTAGAGTACTCTGTAGCACTGTGGAACCCAGTCCAGGCGTATTGGCCTCCTCTAGAGTACTCTGTAGCACTGTGGAACCCAGTCCAGGCGTATTGGCCTCCTCTAGGGTACTCGGCATCAGTATGGAACCCAGTCCTGGCTCACTGACGTTTTCTTCTGAGTACTTGGCAGCTCTGTGGAACCCATTGCTGGCTCACTGGCCTCTTCCGAAGTACTCGGCAGGATTGTAGAACCCGTTCCTGGCTTGCTGGCCTCCTACGGGACACCTGGCAGCACTATGGTACTATGTGATGCTGTGGAACCTGCTAGCACTGGAAACTACTAGCCTTCCCCTTCTTCCATCAATCGGTCAGTGATGAACTTGGTAAGGGTCTCAGAACATTTGCCAGTAGTTGTCCATGTGCAAGCCGCTCAGTCCGTGGCACACCCTTGTAGTACCAGAGGCCACCTAAGCCTCTTTGGGCCAGATTGACGTCCTCTCAGTCTCCAGGTGAGTCTCCTTCGCCTCTGAAGTCGCGTTTGTGTTTGTGAACACTCGCGCTTACATCCTGCTTCAACGCCTCGCATTTGTGTGACAAACACACCTCCTCGCATCTTTATCACAGTCTTCCTCTGTCTTTGTTTCTCTCTCTCTCTCTCTGTTTGTGAGGCTCTCTCTGTCAGTCTCCCCTACCTCACTGTAGTCATCCTCAGTGACACTCGTCAAACATAATGCATAATCATCATTTAATGTTTCTATAACCTCTCTCTCTCTCTCTCTCTCTCTCTCGCTCTGTCTCTCTCTCTCTCTGTCTGTGTCTCTCTCTCTCTCTGTCTCTCTCTCTGTCTCTCTCTCTCTCTCGCTCTGTCTCTGTCTCTCTCTCTCTCTCTGTCTCTCTCTCTCTCTCTCTCTCTCTCTGTCTCTCTCTCTCTCTCGCTCTGTCTCTGTCTCTCTCTCTCTCTTACTCTGTCTTTCTCTCTCTCCACTCTCGCTCCTTCTATTGCCTCTTTACTCTAACCCCCTCTCTCTATCACACCCCCCCCTCTCTGTCAATTCTCCCTCTTATACTCTTCTCGCTCCCAAGCTCTCTCTCCCACTTCCTCTCTATTTCCTTTCTTTCCTCTCTCTCTCTCTCTTTCTAGCTCTCTCCATTTTCCCTCTCCCTGTTTTCTGTTGTCACACTCTCTCTCTCTCTCTTTCTCTCTCTCTCTCTCTCTCTCTCTCTCTGTCTCTCTATATTCTCTCCCTCTTCGTTTCTCTGTTTCTCTCTCTTTTCTCTGTACCCCCTCTCTCTCTCTTTCACTCTCTCTCTCTTTTACACTCTTTATTCTCACTCTCTCTCTACCTGTCTCTCTCTCTCTCTTTCTCTTTCTCTTTTATACTTTGTATTCTCTCTCTCTTTTTTACACTCTTCTCTCTCTCTCTCTCTCTCTCTCTCTCTCTTTCATTTTTACACTCTTTATTCTCTCTCTCTCTCTCTCTCTCTCTCTCTCTCTCTCTTTTCCCCTTTACACTCTTTATTCTCTCTCTCTCTCTCTCTCTCTCTCTCTCTCTCTCTCATTCTCTCTGTTTGTTTGTTATTGGGCTCGCTCAGTGTTGGTCTGTAGGAGAGGTGTGTAAATGACAGGTCTAATTGAGGAGGGGGAAATTAAAAAGGCAGAAGAGAGCTATCAAAGAGCCTTTTAATTAGGCCAGTGTTTATCACCCTCGGCTACAGGAAGGCACCTTCTGTCTTTGTGAAGGGAGCGGACAGGGAACACACACACACACACACACACACACACACACACACACACAAACACTTCCGTGAGGGATATAGACAGAGCCAGAGAGCATGCAGCCGTGAAAGAGAGTGCTGCTTTGCCTTAGAGCCACAAGAGATTGTGTTGTGCAAGTGTGTGTGTGTGTGTGTGTGTGTGTGTGTGTGTGTTTTTATGCATTTTTAGGACTGACTTAGTAAAGTGCTTATATTGTAAATGTACGTCGCTAGGTTGTTGCTATGTGGTCAGAAGAGTGAAACTGGTGTAATAGTGGTTGCTATGGTTTTGCTAGGTAGTTGCTAGATGGTTGCAATGGCATTGCATAGTGGCTGTTTGAGTGTTGTTAGGTGGTTGCAAGAGAGTTGCTATGGTATACCACATGGTTGCTACGGTGTCTGTTGCTTTATTCCAGATGGATTATATAGTCTTGCTACGTGGTTGCTATGGTCTTGCTATGGTAATGCATATAGTTGCAATAGTGTGGATAGGTAGTTGCTAGATCCCAGGTGGTTGCTATGGTAATGCATACTGGTTGCTAGGGTGTTGCAAGGGAGATGTTTAGGTATTCCAGGTAGTTGCAATAGCATGGCTGGGTAGTTGCTATATCCCAAGTGGTTCCTATGGTAATGCATACTGGTTGCTAGGGTGTTGCTAAGGTGGTTGCAATGATGTTGCCAAGTAGGTGCTATACACTTAACAGTAACAGTGGTGCTGATTTTCCTCTGTTGGATATTATCTGCTGCACAGTGGATTGGTGGGGGGCAGCATCTTTAGAAGCTAACCTCCTCCAGCCTGGTGGGCTTCCATAAAGTCTGAGGTGGATCTTCTCTGCTCCTCTGAGGCTGTTTCGCAGACTCGTATGTGTGTGTGCATGTGTCCTCTTGTCACGTGTCACCTCTGCGTGTGATTTCCTTATCTAGTTGGAATTCCATCCTATACGGTGGGCCTCTGTGCCGTAGTCCCTCTGCCGACTGGCGCAGCTTAATTGAATGTAATTAGTGCAATTAGACTGAAACTGGAGCGCTGGTATTTATTGGGTTAGTTATCTTATGTAATTAAGTGGTAATGGATGCTGTTATCAGCGGTGTCTCAGAAAAGCAGAGGTTCGTACAGTTGAACAAACTGGTAATTCAGATGCTCCTGCTCCAGAACAACGGATAAAGACAGTATGGACAGAGTCACACCAGCCTTATAATTGTCTCCACCTTCTATCTCGCTGAAACGACAGTGGCTACAGACTGGCTGGCATTATCCTGACCAAAATATTTCACATTTGTTGGATTACATGAACGCTGATTCGTCAGAACACCCACCCACACTCATCTGGAACTTGGATTAGTCAGGTTGCTCACAGTAAAAATGCTGTAATAGGTTGGAGTCCCATATGGACAAACAGTTACATCGCTCTGCTCCCCCAATTTTCTTGCAAATTCCCACTATCTAGGACCCCCCCAACACACAATGCTATCAGTGCTGGGAGACAAAACAAGCGAAGCCAGCCAACGTTAAACTCTCCCTCTATACCTCTGCCTCTACCTATAGAACTCATTCTCTACCTGTGTACCTTCATCTCTACCACTCTGCGAACATATCTCTACCTCTATACCTCCTTCTCTACATCTATACCTCTGCCTCTACCTATAGAACTCATTCTCTATCTATGTACCTTCTTCTCTACCACTCTACGAACCTATCTCTACCTCTATACCTCCTTCTCTACATCTATACCTCTGCCTCTACCTATAGAACTCATTCTCTATCTATGTACCTTCTTCTCTACCACTCTACGAACCTATCTCTACCTCTATACCTCCTTCTCTACATCTATACCTCTGCCTCTACCTATAGAACTCATTCTCTATCTATGTACCTTCTTCTCTACCACTCTACGAACCTATCTGTGCCTCTTTACCTCTGCCTCTACCTATAGAACTCATTTTCTATCTATGTACCTTCATCTCTACCACTCTACAGAACTTTCTTTACCTCTATACCTCCTTCTCTACCTCTATACCTCTGCCTCTACCTATGTACCTTCATCTCTACCACTCTATGAAACTATCTGTACCTCTATACCTCTGCCTCTACCTATAGAACTTATTCGCCACCTATGTACCTTCATCTCTACCACTCTACAAACCTAAATCTACCTCGACACCTCTTTCTCTATCTCTGTATCTTGTCCCTAGCTGTGTACCTCTAGCTCTTCCTACCTCCTTCTTTACATCTATACACCCTTCTCTATCTTTTCCTCTTTGCCCCCTTCTCCACCTCTGCCTCTACCTCTGTACTGCCTTATCTACTTCTATAACATCTCTACCTCTATACTTCTATCCTTTCCACAATAGCTCCTTCTCTATCTCTATACCTCTGCCTCTACCTATATAAGTAATTCTCTACCCATGTACCTTAATCTTTACCACTCTATGCACATATCTCTACCTCTATATCTCTATCTCTACCTCAACATTTTTTCTACATCTATACATTTGTCTCTTCCTCTATACTTCCGTCTCTAGTTCTGTATATTGTTCCTATCTGTAAACCTCTAGCTCTTCCTACCTCCTTCTTTACCTCTATACACACTTCTCTATCTCTATACAACTATCTTTCCTTCTATACCTCCTTCTCTGCCTCTGTCTTTACCTCTATACTGCCTTCTCTATTTCTATACCATCTTGTCTACCACCTGTATCTCTATCTCTACCTCTATACTTCTATCCTTTCCACAATAGCTCCTTCTTTACCTCTGTCTATCTCTACCACTCTACGTACCTATCTCTACCTCTATACCTCTGTCTCTACCTCTACACCTTTTTCTACATCTATGCATTTGTCTCTTCTTCTATACCTCCTTCTCTACTTCTGTAATTCTATACTCTACATCAATACCTATATCTCAACACCTCTGCCTCTGCCTCTATACCTCTATCCTGTTTCTGAGCCTTTCTCCTACTAGGTGATGTCTTGCACAGCTCTCCTTGTGTACATGTGCTTATGGGCCTGTGTGTATGAGGTTCCGGGTAGAGCCCCTGAGCGGTACGTCAAGACAGAGAACTGTGTGTGTTTACTGAGTTTAGTGCCGTTAAGAACATGTACTTCCGATGCAGACTGCATTTCTGCCTCTAAGAGACTTGGAGGGTAAGATCTTATCTCTGATCTTCTGACTGTCTGCATGACTTATCCCCACTCGGAGCTCTTTGCAGTGCCTGAATGGCCTCGTTATTAGTGTAAGATTAGAGATCTGGGCAGTGTGCATATCTGTGTACATGATCGGATGTTGTGGGAATGTGGGAGTGTGTGAGCGGAGTGTGTTCTACACGTGTAAAGGCTTGTACACAAACAGCTGTGTGACTTTTTGCCTTCTTAAGAGTTATAAAAATCTCTATCTTTATAGATAGCTAACTTTTTCTCTATCTCAGTACCTCAGTACGTCTATACCTCTGTCTCTATCTCTATATGTATATCTCTAGTTCTGTCTGTATCTCTGTATCTCTGCCTCTATACATATATCTACATTTTCTCCATCTTAATATCTTTGTACCTCTTATCTCTACCTCTATTCATATATATCTATACTTCTATCTGTACCTCTATACATATATATCTCTACTTCTATCTGTATCTCCATACCTCTATCTCTACCTTTATACTTGTATCTCTACCTCTATATGTATGTCTTTATTTTCTCCATCTCAATATCTTTATACCTCTATCTCTACCTCTAAATGTATATCTATACTTCTATATGTATCACTATACCTCTATCTCTACCTTTATACTTGTATCTCTACCTCTATATGTAAATCTACATTTTCTCCATCTTAATATCTCTATACCTATATCTGTACCTCTATACATATATGTGTATATATATATATATATATATATATATATATATATATATATATATATATATATATTTCTATCTGTACCTCTGTCTCAATATCTCTATACCTCCATCTCTACCTCTACACTTATACTTCAACTTCTACTTCTGTCTCTACCGTTGTACCTCTGTACCTCTTTACTTATATTTGCAACTCTACCTATACCTCTATCTCTACCTCTATATTTCTACCTCTACTTATATACCTCTAACTCTAGATCTATACTTATATATCTACCTCTATACCTGTCTCGTCTTCTATACCTCCATTTCTACCTCTATACGTCTTTGTGTACCTTTGTGTTACCTCTATCTCTACAATTATAGCTCCTTCTCTACCTCTATAACTCTATGCACTACATCAGTATATATATATATATATATATATATATATATATATATATATATATATATATATATATCTCAATACCTCTGTAAATTCCCCTACCTTGTTCTACCTCTACTTTGTACTTTCACTAAGGTCCTCTGCCACTCTTTCTCTTCTTCTAACTTTACTGGTCCCACCCCCAATCCCCCCTCTCTTTCCCCTATGGGACTCTATACATTAATTATGCAGTCTAATTTGTGTATTAATTCTGCACAGCTCACATCTTCACCTCATGCAAAGTACTCTTCCTAACTTGCGTGCACACACACACACACACACACACACACACACACACATTTGGTGTCCCTTTGTCCTCATGAGACGTGTGCACACACTTACACACTTACAGGTGGACACAATCTCTTTTCTCTTGCTTTTGTATATATATATATATATATATATATATATATATATATATATATTCTCCCTTTTTCTCTGACTCGCTCTCACTCTTTCTCTCTCTCTCTCTCTGTCTCTCTCTCTCTCACACACACACACACACACACACACACCACTCTCTCTCTCTGACAGATTCCATTAGGATCCCTCTCACGGCCTCCACACTCCCCTGTCATAGAGGACCCTCGTGCGAATATTCATTTATTGTAACATTAACGATGCCCCCCCCTCCCTCCTCGCTCAGCATTGCCCTCCTCATACCCTTCAGCTGTGTGTGTCCTGCTTAATGCACTAACTACTGCAATTAGCTGGGAAAGTGCACTTCAGCTGATTGTATGCGTGTGTGAGTGGAGATACAATCATATATTCTTGCTATCTGTTACTTCATCACACACTGAGAGCTGTGAGGCCGTATAAGTACTGAATATCCGTGTTAAGAAACCGGGATGACTTCTTGGAAAATAGAAGAACATAGACTGAAACCCGTAGGTTTTTTCACTCATTGGCCACAATACTGGAAACCGCTTTCTTGTACTGCCAACTAATAAAATTAGGACACCCCATGGAAACTTTGTCTTTTAACATAATTAAATTTTTGATCTTCTTTTGAACAATATTAAAGGTGTGGTAATATAATTAAACCCATACAACTGAAGAAAAGTCTTTAAACATCATTTATGAAATTTAATTCATAAAAATGCAAATTTCCTTGGGAGTTAGAAACTTCGAAGCCCCCCACATTTCTTACTTTATTTAAAATATGTAAAATCCTAATCATTTTCAACTTGCTCTGTAATATTTTGGACTTTAGTCCCTGTGAATTTCAGGGAAATGATGATGATGACGAGATATCGGCTTGCAAAACTGCTCAGACTGTGAGAAGAGTATCCAAAATATCTGATGTCAAAAATCCATCTAGTTATTTGGACAGCTATTCAGGCATTGCTTTTCGCCCTCACACTGCACGTCAAACATTAGCTGATCGAGCTAAAATTCGGAACGATCCTGAAATTCTGTTGGCTAAGATGCCTTGCTTAACACTGTTTTCATTGAATGTAATCAAATCCTTACAGCAATTCTCCTCCAAAATCTAGTAGAAAGCCTTCTTTCCTGGGTAGTAGAGACTAGAGACTCCAACAGAAGCAGGACACCAACCAAGATTGAGAAGGTCCCAATACTTTTGTCCATAAGCATCTGCCTATACTGGACTGACCCCACTCTGTTAGACTGAAAGGAAAGGTGTGACCGTTGAAACTCATATAATGAACCAAGCGAGCATAAAGCAGACTGAAGAACGGAATGAGCAGACAGAGGAAGGAACGGGGAGGAACAGGCCTAGCCATGGGTGAAACACACACATTTTGATACACACTGTTCCTGAGCCGGCAGCAGCAGTTAAAGGATCTGTAACACACAAGCGTCCTCCTAACTTTGTTTGCTTCCTGCTAAGTGCTCACAAACATCATCATATATGCAGAGAGATACAGAGAGAGAGAGAGAGAGAGAGAGAGGGACTGGGCATGTTTAATGCAGTAAAAGGCCGTCATGGTAATCTTGTAAGCAGAAATAGCAGCAAAGGAAACTACAGTAGAGCAAATAACCCAGACGTTGGGTTTCAGTGATGTTTCAGAAGAGTCTTTATGTGTCTGAGAGACAGACAGGAAAAGAGCGACTGTGCTTGCTGTATGACAGGTGAGGTCGGGACAGAGATGCACTGTGAAATTTTTATATCAACCCCAGAAAATCACAGAAAAGAAGTGAAAAATCTCACCTCCACCTTAGAGACACTGAGTATCACACTCCACAAAGCTCGCCCAACCATCATTAACACATCTCTCACTATATATACAACTGTACATTCACTAGATGGGCATCCAAAACTATTGGGACACCTGTGCACTGATTGCTAGTTCTGAAATCAAGGGGATTAAATAAGAGCTGATCCTGATCCTGATTGAACTGTCTCTACTGTCCAGGGAAGCATTTCCTGTGAGCATTTGTGAGGTCAGGATGTTGGATGATTGATCACTGCTGCATCTCATCATCCCCAACTCCCCAACTCATCCGAAAAGGACTGGATAAAGCACCAACACCATTATTCCAGACAAACAGTTCCCCTGCTCCACAGCTCAATGCATGCCAAAGCATTAGGCAAAGCATTGGGGCCAATAGGTTCATGTTTATCTGCTCCAGAGAGTCCTATTCTATTGGCAGTACTTCACTACAGGTACTAGACAAGCTGTATGTGTGTGTGTGTGCATTTGCACCTCTTTGTCAGCAATGGCTGCAACCTAAAGTAGCTGAATGCATTCATTAGAAGGGGTGTCCACAAACATTTGGACATATAGCTTATGTACACTGAATTATTTTTTAATTAATATTTTGTAATTCACTTTTCCACCACTGCTGTAAATACAAATCACGCTTTGAGCGCCTCCTCATGGACAGCTGTGCACATGCATTTGTTGACAAGCATGTGGACCGAGGCAGTCAATAATGCCGGATTTTACTCCACAGTTCAGTAGCAGCAGCGGTTCTGGAGTGGGAATGACGGAGACGCCGTTCTCCCCCTGTTACAGTCATTGGAGCATCAGCATGATCCTGAAGCTGCTGATTTAAGGTAAATTGCTACATAGTGCTGCTTTAATGTTGGAGTAATCATCTAATGAATGTGCCTCATAATATGGGTGTGTACTTGTGTGTGTGTGTGTGTGTGTGTGTGTGTGTGTGTGTGTGCTCTGAGGCATAAAATATACATGAACGATCCTTCAGACTGCTAGGTTGTTTAAGCATTCTTTTCATCCTGTACCCCGGGGAGGGGCGTCAGATTGAAGCTCAGTGTGTGTGTGTGTTTGTGTATAAGTGTCTGTGTGTGTGTGTATTCATCAGTTCTTCCGTCTTGCAGACCTCTGTGTAAAACTCTCTTTGGGACGGCACGTTGGCCCCGGCCTATTTGGGATTCAAACACGCGTGCACAAACACACACTCGCTCCAACGCACGTCCGCTGTGAACAACCAAGTGTTAAACACGATTTTACTTTGGTCTTCACACACACACATACACACACCAGCATCCACACAGCCAGACAAGTATTCTTGTTTACAGGAAGTTTCACTGTGCATACACTGTGCATCAAAACTTTGGGGACACCCAAAGGAAAAGCTGAAACAGGGAGGCAAACTCCCTAAAAGAGGATTTTGGGCTGGAGTTTGAGGGTGGATTCATGGTAGGAGGGTGCTAATGTTACCCAACCCACTCATTAGTGCTCTCCTCCTATCATCTGTAATGCTCCTGGCGTAGGGAGGGTGAGGACTGACACATGCGTAACCAACCACCACCTTTATTCTGATGCAACACCACCAGGCAACCATCTCCATGACCAAAGAGAGCAAGGCCAATTGTGCTCTCTCTGGCTCCGGCTGATGATGGCAGTGCCGGGATTCGAACCAGCGATTCCAGGCCATGGTCCATCTCCCAAACTCCACTTATTTCATAAATGACTTGCTGGAAATATCACCTGGAATCATTGGTGTAGAAAATGGGCGGGATAAAATTCCACATACGTTCTCTGTCACAATACATACAGCATTTACATATTTACTGCCTTCTCCTGGAATACCCACTATCAAAATCTGGTGTTTCTCCAAACACGATCTGGCAAGGACCAAATCAAAGATACCCAGCTTTTACTTGATTTCTCCATGTGCATAAAGCCTGGGATGCACCCTGCTGGTCCCACTCCCTCCCACCCTCTCAGTGGTTATCAATCGATTCTCTCCTCATCGTTTGCCAATACTGGGCAGGGCTCCAGCATTGATGTATGCGAGGGCGACCTAATCACTGTCTTTATTCACACTCCCAGGCCTCCTCCTGCTGATGTTCCAACCTGTGGAGATTATATGGCCTTCGCCTGCAAGCGCAGATAGCATGATAGCGGCCATCTGGGGCCGGTATGGTTAACACTAAATTTTGTCAATGGGTTCCATGTTGGCCCCACATATGGATGCCCACTAGGGTCTGTGATGGGACCAGGAGGGGTTAAACATGGACCCCACCTGGGTTGTACACTGTACATGGGGCCTAGATGGGACCTATTTGAGATCAGGGTGGGCTGTAATAATGGGGTCCATTAAGGAAGCCCAACTGGGTCCCAGTAACAACACATGTACGAACCCACTCAGAGCTCATGCCCACCTGGAACCCACCAAGCCCATGCTCCACCCACTGCTAATGGGTGTTAGCTAGCTAGCCTGATCTATTTTAGTTGTGCCCAAATTTTTACTCAACCCAGGTGGAGGAATACTTATTAGTATCCTCCACCTATCACATGTAACACTGCTGACTAAGGGTGAGGACACTGCTGACCTCCTGACTGAGGGTGAGGACACTCGCTCAGACTACAGCGCCAGGTACTGAGTAGCTTTGATGCATCGACTAGCAGACGCCCGTGTTAGCCAGCATCACACTGGAGTGATATGGGGATAGAGAAAGCCATCTACCCAGGCCAATTGTGCTCTCTCAGGCTCCGGCTGCTGATGGCAGGCATAATGACCTGCTCTGAACACTGTGGTTAAAGCAAACAAACAAAGACTCAAGGACTGGGATTAAAATAGCTGATATCTGATCCTTTCAAATTTGCTTGGATCGGCCCTGATCCTGAGCCACTGGATCAAAGCAGCATATCCCTAAAATGAGGCCATTAACAGCTCTTTTGCATCTTCTTCCATTTGTGAAACAGCCCTAGAAGGAACTACGCTTCCATCACTTCTGTTTTGCTGTGTACTCCGGGACGGACGGATGGTTGCCCAAGCCTTAAATAAAGATGTCTTGCTCTGGGGACGACTCGAAGGGGTGTGAGAAATCTGCCTGTTTGTCTTCTTTCTCAATGCATCGTTTATGGGGTTCCCTAGGGAGGAGACTGGCTGCAGAGTTACGAGCCGCTGGTGGGTTTGACACAGTATATAAGAAAGCATTAAGTTGCTCGCTGGCTAGAAACACTAAGGATACATCAAACATTTTTTTCTATTGGGTGAAACCTGGTGGATATCTTGTATAGGGTCTCCATGTTGGTTCCACCCGTCCTGGCTGTGCTTCATCCTGATTCCAACCCCCAGCTCTGCACTGGGACCCTCGTAACATTCTTATCACCTGTGTCTTGTTTCTTAGCATTCATTGCACCTACATCAGGTTACGTTATTGATTTATGGAAATACTTGTCATCCTAAAGCCCAGACTTGCTCTTTCTCCAATTGCTCTGGACCTAGACCTCAAATCCCACACTTAACCCCAAACTCACCCCCACAAGTATCCCACCTACTGCTGGTGCCTTGCTGGGACATTAAGGGGGCTGCGTTTTGTCTGTCTCAACTGTTATCAGTAGCACATGCAGAGCTCCTTGAACTACAATAAATGGACAAAAGTATTGGGACTACAAGATTCTACTGGATTTTTGGATTTCAATTGCATTCAGCAACAAGAGTGTGGATGATCACCACCCCGCCTCATCATCCCCAACTCCCAACTCATCCCAAAAGTACTGGATGGAGCACCAACCATCTTTTCAGAAAGCTCCGCTGCTTGATCTTTTCAGAGAGCTCCACTGCTCAATGCTGGGGGCTTGTACATGCCTGGCATTAGGCAGCATGGTGCCAATGGGTCCTATGCTATTGGCAGTACTTCTCTACATAAGCTGTGATGTCCACAATGGGTGCAACCTCAAGTAGCTGAACACGTTCACTAGAAGGAGTGTCCACAAACATTTGGACATATGGTGTATCTAAGCTTGAGCTCTGTGGAACTACATTTGGCTGAAAAGGCGGGAGCAAGACCCATCTCTTTCAGGGTCACCTATCATCCAAGTCCAGAAGAAGAACCTCTGGAAGTCAGAATGAAAAGTCGATGGTTGACGTGGCTTTAAATACAGCTTCTTGCCAGGTTAGCAGCTGAAGAAGAAGAAGAGGAAGAAGAAGAAGAAGAAGAGGATAAAGGTGATAAACAGACACTGGGGTGAAGGTGGGCCGATGGCCGGAAGGAACGCTAGTGCGCCTCTTCAAAGGCTCGCAC
The DNA here is from genome assembly GCF_030463535.1 of Salminus brasiliensis. NCBI lineage: Eukaryota > Metazoa > Chordata > Actinopteri > Characiformes > Bryconidae > Salminus > Salminus brasiliensis. The sequence continues at coordinate 3,476,130 of NC_132889.1, read as the reverse complement.
ATAAACAAGAGCCGCGGCCATAAATATTCATGACCCGGGAGTCGTCCGGCCCATGGCTTTCATCTGCAGGGGAGAGCGAGAGATTAGGAAGGAGGAAAAGAGGGAAAGAGAGAGGATGAAGAGGAGCAGAGAGTGGGGAAAAAGGGCTGGCTATTCACTTTGAATATGGGTTGATTTCAAGCTCAATTACATGGGCGATGAGTGCTGGGGCTTCCTGACTGAAGCCTGAGTCTCCATGGCCGCCACACTTTTATTCCCTCTTCTCTCATGTGCTTATCATGCTGGCTGTTTCCTATCGGTCTAGCTGAGGTGCCGAAACGTGCCACCTCCGAAAGGCTGCAAGATGTCTTGTCTTTTCTTATGCCCAGTTCTAATGAGTTACTTGATTGATTAGGGGCTGGTAATTACCCAGTGAAGGACTTGACTATGAGCTGATGACTTGATTCAGGTGTATTAAAGCAAGGGGAACATTCCTCAATTGAGGTCTTCATGCCTGATTTGACGAGTTCTAGGTTGTGCAGGCCTCTTTTTTTAATATGTAGGCCAATGAGGACCACTCTTGGAAGCTTTTCTGGAATTGCTACCCAGAACCACTGAGACGTGGGCAAAGAGTAATGGAGCACAGGAGTGCCTTAGGAAATTAAGGTCCATCATGGTGAAGGTATAGAGCAGGGTTCCTCAGTTCTGGTCCTGCAGGTCTCCTGTGATGTTGGGTTCCCTCAATCCCATCCATCATTGGCTAGTTGCTGATCACAGTTCTCAGCTCAGGGGTGGTGTGGAAGTGTGGTAGTATGTGGTACGAGTGTATCAAGCACAGCAGTGCTCCAGGGTCCAGTCAAAGAGTGGGTCCACCACCCAAATGAATGACTCTCTGATTACACGCTGACCACTGTCTCTAAGTTGGAGCTTGAGTTACTAAAAAAAGTAGATCAAGGTAGATCAAGAATCCCAACAAGATCTAGCAAGTACTTGAGGAACTCAGTAAGGAGGCAAGGAGGTCTTAATATCAGGTTCTGCGCCTCCAGACTCGGTCATTGGTTCTCCTACACCACAAACACAGGTTCATGAAGTCAAGCTGAAATTGACCTACCTAATGTTTAGGCTTGTGAAAGTACGAAAGCCCTGTCCGAAAGCCCTTCGAGACACACAGGACCAGAGATGAGCAACACTGGCTCAGTTAACACTGTGACCTCGCTTTATCTGAAAGTGGCTAAAATGTGTCCCGGGGGCAGTTTAAGTCCCGCCAGGAGCCGAGGGGGAACCGGATGCTCAGGAGATCAGAGAGCAGTGAGGGAGAACAGTGTGCAGGGAGAGAGAGGCGACAGATTGAGATGTGAGGTATTAGTTACACTGGTTTCCCCCATGTTCTCTCCGAGCAACCCCTTAAACCGACAGCAGTCGCTGTCAGAGTTAAGAGGTGGTGGGTAGGGGGGAGTTATTGGCTGGACACTTCTTGGACGTTCTGTCAGACAAAAGACGACGTCTAGTCATGCTTTTAGATGTACAGTTACTATGACGGTCTTGCAAATTGCTAGGCTTCCTGCAGGAGAAGGAGGAGGAGGAAAAGCTGGTGAACTTCTGACCCTCGGTAGTACTGCGTTGTGTCTGGTCAGAAACGATTGTTTGAAAAACATGGCTGGATGTGTTTTGTCTCCTAGAATACATGTCCGCCTATCGACCTCTTAAGTCTGCCTGTGTACATAAGCTGTAGAGTTCCTGAGGATTCCTCCCTTTTACTTGTCTGACTCTCCTTCGCAAAGACGACTGCTTTGCTAATCTGCCTTTGAAGCGTTCAATACATTTGCCTCAGTGCCGTCTCCCAGTTGACTGACTTATGCCTTTTTATATCACTTCCTCCCCGCCAATGTAATCTCCCATTGTGCTATCTTTATCTAGATTACGCAATTCAGTCTGTCTCATGAAAGCGGTGGGATAAGGGAACGGAATCGGAGCGTTTTCTGCGGCGTCTGCCGGAGCTTATTAGGTCCGATAATAGTTTGCGTCTTATCGGCATCGCATTGAAGTCCGCATGGAGAATATTCTGGGAATTCAGGCTCTCAAAGTTGAGAGTTCACAAAGACTGCAGCTGTATCTTGGTTTGGAAGATGCCCTGACCGCTGAGGACAGGAGGGTTTCCCTAAATAATCCCTGTCCCCCTGCGTCAAATCTCCGAGCTATCATGGTGAGGCTGCAGATTAGAGAATCGCCCTTGGTTTCCTCTCGTTGTCCATTGATATTTGTGTTACATAAAGAGAAGGCACAGCAGAAGACTGTTGTTTAATGATAGCACCATAACAAAAAAGATTTACGGAATCCCTGGGAGCTGCCCTGCTTCCTCCGTAACTTTCTGTCAGAGCCAAAGAGAGAGCGGCTTAGCCGGAGACCAGCAGGCGTGACTACTTCAGGGTTGTTTGGGCTATGAGTAAGACATTCCACATTTCACTTTTTCACTTTTTCCCCTCCTTTAGCTGAAATTCGTACATATTCATTACTTAACATGACCGTTTTCTGACCTTCCCAACCATTCCATATCAAAGCCAGCATAGCACAATAAGGTCATTGTAAAGTTCTGCAGTATTCTGCAGTACTCTTGGCATGTAGTTCTTCAGCCAGATTGATTTGACAGTCTCTTTCCACAGGCCCCCTAAAGTCAAGTCCATGTTCATGCTGATCATGCATTCATGCTACCATGTTTTGTATGAAATTATTATTATTTTTTATATTATTATTATTGTAGAAAAAGTAAGAGAGCTTCGTTCTTGTTGGATACGTTATGGATATGTTTTTGTCCATGTGAAAGCATGAGCTTATATAGACTGGTTTACGCTTTTCATTAATCGTTTAATTGGAACAATAAAACACACATGATGTGTGACGTAGGCTACTTTCATGCAGCAGGTAAAGTGGGCCAAATTTTTGGGCTGTTTTTTTTAAAAAATCTGATGTTTGTTTTATTTTCTGGTGTTCTTTTTAATGTGACCTATATCCAACATTCTTCTGATCAGTTTCTGAACGTGAGGTTTCCATTTCATCTTCGCCAGCATCACAGGAGCTATCAAGCTAGTAGCATTGCTACCGTGGTGTTAGCTTCGCTATCACAGGGCCCGAAAAGAGCACATTTGGCTTTGCTCTGTCCAGGTTGGATAGATGGCGCTCTCTTCCCACATCACTTCAGTGCAGTGCTGGCTGGCATTAGCGTTGCTAGCCGACGTATTAAAGCTGGGTACCCGGCACTTTCCTTTGAACGCGTTGGTTGCCTGGTGACGTTGCATCAGCAACAGTTCGGAGAAAGTGGCAGTGGCTGTGCGACACAGGCCTTTGCCCTCCCAGTGTCGGGGGCATTGCATGTGATAGGAGGATAATATGTATGGGTAGGATAATTGGTGATCCAAACTAGGGCAAAAATGGTTAAAAATCTGAAATATATATTTTTAAAATAATAATAAAAATAATAAATTCTTAGTCACCGGGTGCCTGGCTTAAGCAAAACAAGCTGGCCAGCCAGCTCGCACTCGACTTAAGGCAATTACTCAGAGCAGCGTAGAGAACAACTAAATGAGAGCTGAAAGGGAGACAAGAGCATTTACCAAGAGATTAGGCTATAAGATCCACGCTTCTGTGTGTGCATGCCTATGCCGGTTTATGTGGGGGAGGAGATAATTGGGACTGTCGCCTCATAAATAACACATCAAAGTGGCATGTCAGAGCCCATGGTCAGCATATAATGCACATAAAGCATAGACCATAATGCACTGAGGGGGCACGCTTTTGTTCGCATAGCATGCATCGTATGTGGCGTACGTGCTACAGCAGGCACTTTTTGAATGGCATGCATGTTATATTCATTAGGTCTAGAGTAAAGTCTGCCGTCACCGAATGTGGTGAATGCAGAAGTGGAGGAAAGTGACAAAAAAGGCCAGGCTGCAAAAAACAGCATCTTTGTGCCTAAATTTATCATAACTTAAATGTAGATAACGTATTTAATATTTCTCATAATGAGATTGTTCATAAGATTACGAGATTATTCCACCTATATCAGATGAAACGATCTTTCTGCATAATTTGGCTTTCGTTAGAAGATAATACTGGAAAAAGGTACAATTTTCTACCAGTGCAGTAAGATAATTTCGCTTGATAAGATCACATGATATAGGTACAATATCTAGAATTACAGACAAGGGCCAAACTAAATTAATGAATGAATTAATGAGCGCTGAAAAATAACAAGTACATATGCTTCAGCACAGTGATTTATCAGTCTACTCAGGCTTTAGTAGAGCTCAGTAACACTGAGATAAATAACTGATCAGCACAGTGATTTATCAGTCTACTCAGGCTTTAGTAGAGTTCAGTAACACTGAGATCAATACCTGATTAGCACAGTGATTTATCAGTTTACTCAGGCTTTAGTAGAGTTCAGTAACACTGAGATCAATACCTGATCAGCACAGTGATTTATCAGTTTACTCAGGCTTTAGTAGAGTTCAGTAACACTGAGATCAATACCTGATCAGCACAGTGATTTATCAGTCTACTCAGGCTTTAGTAGAGTTCAGTAACACTGAGATCAATACCTGATCAGCACAGTGATTTATCAGTCTACTCAGGCTTTAGTAGAGCTCAGTAACACTGAGATAAATAACTGATCAGCACAGTGATTTATCAGTCTACTCAGGCTTTAGTAGAGCTCAGTAACACTGAGATAAATAACTGATCAGCACAGTGATTTATCAGTCTACTCAGGCTTTAGTAGAGCTCAGTAACACTGAGATCAATACCTGATCAGCACAGTGATTTATCAGTCTACTCAGGCTTTAGTACAGCTCAGTAACACTGAGATCAATACCTGATCAGCATAGTGATTTATCAGTCTACTCAGGCTTTAGTAGAGCTCAGTAACACTGAGATAAATAACTAATCAGCTCAGTGCTGGCTTGGTTTGTGGCCCACTTGTAACCTTAGAGGGACCGATCAGTTCAAATGACATCAAATCCCAAGTCAGTTGAAAGCAGTTGAAAAATGAAAGCACCATTTGAGGGAAGATCTCTTGGAAGAACAGTGTTCCAGCCCTAAATGTACAGTTTCTAAGACTGGTAGAATCTATACCATGGGGCAATCAGGCTGTTGTGATGCTCATAATGTATTTTTACCCTTTAATCTGTCGCCCGTCTGTAGGCTGAGAAAGCTTCTAATGCTCTTACAACAATCACATAATGAGGAACAAGAGATAAAACCTACATATAAGGTGCTTTCGCTAGTTTCTGCGAAGCCAAGCGACCGAGTGTGGGTTCGCTCTTCCTGCGCACACACCAGAATCCGATTTTTCTCTCGGTGACAGCGAGGAAGCCAGCAATCATCGTCGCCATTCTTAAAGCTGACGGTCTTTGTTCTGAGCGCCCGCGCCGTGTAATTTGTGCAGGGAGCATGGGCTGATTTGGATTAGCGAGTCGTTCCTCTGATATGAAGTACAGGGCCGCTCATGGATTCAGATTTGATGTTTAATAATAGAGGAAAGTGGGCCTACGCCTGGAAATTTAAATTAGCAGCACTCTGAGCTAGGCGGCACGGCCAAATTTAGATATGCCGTTTTGACCAGAGCCCTGTCTGATTAAGGGCACACCTGTGCCGGCTTTTGGGACGTGTGTGCATTCGCTTGAATCTGCATTTGTGTGTGTGTCTAGCCAGGCTTGCGTGCAAGGATTGACAACGTTTGGGGGCAATGTTTTCTAGGAAATAAATTCCATTTGGTTGCAGATGAATCTCTAAAATGAGTCTAACAGCATGTTGGCCCTATCCTATCTGGCATGTTTACAAGATTGAAACAATTAGTAGGGATAAAATTCCAGGATTCCAAAATGTTGCAAAAGTGCTGATCAAAATTTAAAACAGGGAATTACTCAGACAATTGCATGAACTTGACCACTGGGAAAATTCCCAAACTTCCAAATGGCCAGTCTGTGCTCTGCTAAAGCCTGAGTAGACTGATAAATCTACACACTGGATGTTCTAATGTTTGTGGACACTCCTTCTTATGAATGCATTCAGCTACTTTGAGTTCAGCCCATTCATTGTTGACACAGATGTGCAAATGCACACACACAGCTTGTCTAGTCCCAGTAGAGAAGTACTACCAATAGAACAGGACTCTCTCTGGAGCAGATAAACATGAACCAACTGGCACCATGCTGTCTAATGCCAGGTGTGGGCTAGAGGGGTAAAAGCCACCCCCCCGCAGTATTGAGCTATAGAGCAGTGCAGCTGTGTTCTCCGGAGTGATGGTGCTTCATCCAACACTTTAGGCATTGGGAGTTGAGGAGTTGGGGAGTTGGGGATGAGGAGGGGTGGTGATAATCCAACATACGGAGCTCACTAACACTCTTTTCGCTGAATGCAATCAAATCCTCACAGCAAGGCTCCTCCAAAATGTAGTAGAAAACCTTCTTCTCTGGACAGTAGAGACAGTTACTCCAACAAAAGCAGGATATGTTTTTTTTAACACCCTTGATTTTGGATGAACCAAAGAATGAGCAGTGTCCCAAAACTTTTGTCCATATGGCATACATGCTAACATTTTAATAGTTCACAGTAAGTCATACTGTGCCCTTACCTTTAGCAAATTTGTGTAACCATAGTGATGACCTGTATGTGTCATGATCGGGGAATTCAAAAGAAACAATGAATGGACAAAAGTGTTGGGACACCTTCTCATTTGTTGTTTCTTATATATATATATATATATATATATATATATATATATATATATATATATATATATATTAGGCTTATTTTTTTATGACATGACCAGAAGTTCAGTTGGTTACTTGCCTGGACAAAATCTTTTGTAGATAGTTTCTATATAGCACAGAAAGGTCTCCACTATTGAAATAAATCAAAGAGCCTTTTTTGCTGAGTGTAGAGTTTGATATGACAGCAGCAATCTATTATATTGATCTGCTTGCATTTTGGACGTAGGGCCTATTGAGTGCGAATGCCCATCTTACTTGTGTTGCAGGGCAGTTACGCTTGCTGAAAGTCTGTCTGAGTTTTCCGGACACTCCAGACACCTAGGGGATGATGAAGTTGTTGTTCCATCTGCTCTGCTTCTCTTCTTTGTCTGACTTTTTGATTTCTCAGCTGCTCCTTGATCTGGTTTTTACAAATCCCCAGTCTGGGATGCTTCATAGTTTTATGGGTTCAGTTTTGATCCTTTTTACAAACTGTAAATACGGCCCAGGTAAGTCAGTGTCAGGTCAGTAATGGATAGATGGATGGATGGATGGATGGATGGACGGATGGATGGACGGATGGATGGACGGATGGATGGATGGATGGATGGATGGATAGATAGATAGATAGATAGATAGACAGACAGACAGACAGACAGACAGACAGATAGATAGATAGATAGATAGATAGATAGATGGAGGGATGGATAGAGGGATGGATGGATGGATGGAGGGATGGAGGGATGGATAGATGGATAGACAGATAGATAGATAGATAGATGGATAGACAGATAGATAGATAGATAGATAGATAGACAGATAGATAGATAGATAGATAGATAGACAGATAGACAGATAGATAGATAGATAGATAGATAGATAGATGGAAGGATGGATGAGGGGTTGGATAGAGGGATGGATGGATGGAGGGATGGATAGATAGATAGACAGACAGACAGACAGACAGACAGATAGATAGATAGATAGATAGATAGATAGATAGATAGATAGATAGATGGATGGATGGAAGGATGGATGAGGGGTTGGATAGAGGGATGGATGGATGGAGGGATGGATAGATAGATAGATAGACAGACAGACAGACAGACAGATAGATAGATAGATAGATAGATAGATAGATAGATAGATAGATAGATAGATAGATAGATAGATAGATAATTTATTGATGGGGATGGTAAAGCTATTGTGGGATTGAGCTGGATGGTGATGGTAAGGTTATTGTGGGATTGAGCTGGATGGTGATGGTAAAGCTATTGTGGGATTGAGCTGGATGGTGATGGTAAAGCTATTGTGGGATTGAGCTGGATGGTGATGGTAAGGTTATTGTGGGATTGAGCTGGATGGTGATGGTAAAGCTATTGTGGGATTGAGCTGGATGGTGATGGTAAAGCTATTGTGGGATTGAGCTGGATGGTGATGGTAAGGTTATTGTGGGATTGAGCTGGATGGTGATGGTAAGGCTATTGTGGGTCAAAAATGCTACTTCTATTATGATCCATGGATTCATGCTTATGGCACCAAATTCGGCCCCTACCATCTATAAGAATCATCCTCAGCAGAAACCCAGTTTCATCAGACCAGATTCAATGCAATCAGGCCAACATGGACCATAATCGCAAAGGAACGTATCCAAAATCTTGTGGAATCCATGGCATTAAGAATTCAGGCTGCTTTCAGAGCAAAATGAGGCCCTTTCCAGTATTAGCATAATAAATAATAAAATGGCTGGTAAGTGCTTATATTTCGGGGGGAAAATTGGGTGGCTATTTAACGTTAGCCTTGATTAACTACACCTGGCGTGAGCGAAAAAAAAAATTGTACACTTTTTTTAATAATAATAAAATAAGCTTTTTTTCCTCATGGGGCCAGTCAAACGTTCCCACAGCGTCCCATATTTTCATGTTTTCCATCATCCTGGGGACATTTGGGGGCCTCCGCCTAGTTTCATGCACCCCCCCCCCTCCAAGAACCCGTGCACACCAGGCAGTTTGTCCCTGGTGTATTAATCTGTGATTCTAAAGATGTGATTTTCTAGTGGCTGCAATGAAATATGTATGAGGGGAAGGGGTGGGGGGCAGGGGTAGGGTTTCGCTGAGGGAGATCAGCAGGTAGGATGAATAGCATTAGCATGCTTTCACACATGAGCAACATCATCATGGACGTTTAATGCCAGCCACCTTTACCCGGCGGCTTCAAGGGCTTTCACTGTCAACAGACGCTGTTTATTTATCAATGGGGCTTGTTTTTTTTTCCCTGTGCGTTTTTTTGAGGGATGCTAACCTCACATCCATGCAAATTTGATCAGGTTAAATTCGGGTACGTTTACAGGCCGCAATACCACAGTGTGTGTTTGTGTGTGAGGGAGGACCTTGCCTGCATTTTCATGGGCATCGCTTATCCATACTCATTACAATGCTATCAGTACAGCAGATTACATACACTGATCAGCCAAAACATTAGTACCACTGGCGGATCTTCATCAACAGCAGTATTCATTTTGGCAGGTGATTCTGATTTAGCTTTAGCCTTAGACCTTTAACTAAAATGTGTTTTTTAGTAATTTAGTTATTGTTTGTTTTTGTCTGTTTTTGTTTATTAAAATTAATTCATTACTTAAATAATTAATTCTAAAAATGAATAATAATTTTAGTCATGCTTTTGTGAGGTTTTATTATTTTATAGGTTATATTTATTGCTAACAGCTTAAAAATATATATATTTATTTATTTTTACCCAATTTTCCTCCCCAATTCTAGATAACAACATTTCTCTTGTTAGTACCTGATATGGGATATTCAGTGGATTCGCCTCGCTTGGGTTTTTGCCTCGTCTGGGTTTCATGGCTCTATAGTAAACACCAACAGTCTCTGAATGTTTTTAAAGACTGTCTGCACTTTACAGACGGTCCCTTGCGGCCTTATGTTCCTACAGCAGCGATTCCGGCTATTTTGATTAAATGTACTCTGCGAAATTGAAAGATCTGGAACTCTAATAAAATCGAATGAATGTAGTTTGTTCTCTGTTGCTCCACCATTTAGAAAATGTCATTCCAACCGTAAGAACCTGAGACACTTTGACAAGGGCCAAACTGTGATGGCCAGACGACTGGAGGCTCAGAGCATCTCCAAAACATCAGCCAGGGCTTCTGTAGGGTGTTCCCAGGTGTGCAGTGGTCGGTACCTACCAAAGTTGCTCTGAGAAAGCACAACCAGCGAACCAGCGACAGGATCATGGGCAGCTGAGGCTTATAGATGCGATCCATCAACTGCTAACGCTAGTCTTGGTGCCAGGTACCAGAGGACGCCAATATTAGGCCGGTGGTGTTCATGTTATGGCTTTTATAGGCCTTACTTAACAATATGATTCTATATATTCAAATCTAACTGTAAATTGGCCAATTCTCACAAACCAGCCCATGCCTAAGGTCACCACATGAATGTACAGCGCATACAGAGCGGTCACTGCAGCTGTTTGGTGTGAGTGTTGCATTAATGCTAGTCACGTAGCATGTCCCATTATGCCATATCCATAGCCATGCAAAGTTATTCTGCAGGCCGTGTGTCATCTGTCACTCACTCAGTCACTCAGGGATGTATTTTTTTCCCCCCTGGGTGTCGCCAACGCTATAATCAGCCAGCGTAGCATAATAGGGAGTACTGAGATCTAGCAAATGGCTCTCAAAAGATTGAGTTCGCCTGCCCCGTAGCCAGTGCTGAGATAAAGAATGATTTCCTCAGTCGGCTATTGTTCCCCTTGCAGCTGGGTATTGTGGTCTTTAGCAAAAACAGCTCGTTTTATGTGTTTTCTCTCTGCTGGGCATGCTAGCTCATGTCGTTAGCATGGATGGGAGGCGGAATACAAAACAAGTAAATGTCAGCAAGCCTGACTTAATAGGGTTTTAGCGCTACAAATAACAATGTAGCCAAGTCTAATTCTTAGAGCTTCTTCACAAACGATTGCTAAATGTAGCTAATTCGGTTGATCACTGGCCATAATGCTAATAAAAAAGCTGGTCAATCTGTTTGAGCTGATTGACCACCTCCATCAAGCTAACAACCAGTATAACTAAGCATAACCAAGACAATGCTGGTTGACCAGTGTGACCAAGCTGGTTGAACAGCATGCCCAGCAAAAACCAGCTGTTCACCCAGCATAAATAAGCTGGGCGTTGAGCATGACCAGCATCTCCAAGCTGGTTGACCAGCATGGTCACAATCAAATGCAGCATACACCATGCTGGATGACCTACTTTTCCAAATACCTTGACCATCAGAGATCAGCTTTGACCTTCAAAAGCTGCTCGTGAGCTGACCACCTTTACCAAGCTAGTCAACTAGTATGACCAAGCTCTATTTTGCGCTGATTGCGCTGGTTCACCAGTACGATCAGCTTGACCAAACAGGTCAACCAGCTTGACCAAACTACCAGTCCACCAGTACAAGCATTTTGACAACAGACTTGGTCAACTTGGTCATGCTGATCAACCAAGATAGTCTGAAAATTCAAAAATACACTCTGCTGGTTAAGAGCTGGTTTTGAATTTGGTTAACCATCTTAACCAAGCTAGCTAGCTTACCAGTATAGGGTAGATTTTTGCCTGAATGTCCAGCTTTTCAGCCACCTTGACCATCGAAGATCAGCTTTGACCTTCAAAAGTTGCTCATGAGCTGGATTTCTTTTCTTTTTTTTTTATCAGGATGGTCTTCCAGTACAACCAAGCCAGTGAGGACCAGCTTGCCCGATCTAGTATGACCACCTTTACCAAGCTAGTCAACTAGTATGACCAAGCTCTATTTTGCACTGATTGCGCTGGTTCACCAGTATGATCAGCTTGACCAAACAGGTCAACCAGCTTGACCAAACTACCAGTCCACCAGTACAAGCATTTTGACAATAAACTTGGTCAACTTGATCACGCTGATCAACCTAGATAGTCCAAAAATGACAAGAGCTGGTTTTGGATCTGGTTAACCATCTTAACCAAGCTAGCTAGCTTACCAGTATAGGGTAGATTTTTGCTTGAATGTCCAGCTTTTCAGCCACCTTGACCATCGAAGACCAGCTTAGACCATGTGAAACCACCTCCCAGTGAAACGTGGCTGGTCTTGAGCTGGATTTTTTAGCAGGCTAGTAACTCATCTAGGACAAAATCCATTGCTGCCCATAGCACTGAGCCTGTTCCTTGAAAGTGACAGATTTGTAAATCATCTTTTCAAAATTAGCTTGAAAATAAAAAAGAAGCTCCAGGCTTAGCGCTGCGCTAGCTTAAAGTCTGGTGGAGAACTGATGGAGAGCCTATTGAATCATATAGTCTGGCATCATTGCTTTGACGTTAAGCTAAGGAAAGCATGGATCAAACGGACCCCTGCGGGCCACAATAAACCAAGAAGCCCCTGGGGGAGGACTGTGAACTCTCGTTAACATTGTTCCAGTTAGCTTCGGCACGGCAGCCAATGCGCCTCGAAAGAAGCCAGAGAGAGCGGCTAGCCAAGATCAGGAGGTGGACCTAGCTGGCGGAGACTCCTGAGGCTGAGAAGGTGCTTTGGCCTCTTGAATCTCCAAATTTTCAAATCCTCTCAATGTAGCATTCAGAAACGGCAGAGAGGCTAACAAAGAGACACGGCAGAAAGCGTAGCTCTCTTGTCGAGTCTGAGGAGAACGCGAGGGCGCCTCGTTCGCTTCTTTTGATGCGCGTAAACAAGCCGGTGAATGACTACCAAGGCTGCTCCGCAGAATGTGTTGCTGCCTTGCTGGCTTTTGTTTGCTGTGCGTGTCTCAAAGGGCTTCGCTAAGTAAAAGCTACTAACAATAAAATACCCCCCTCCCCATAATCGCATTAGCGCTGAAGACACAAATGAATTCAGCTCGCAAGGAAATGTAATCCAGGCCTCGTTGTCAGACGCAAGGACTCCTTTGTTTCTGAAGGGACAGAGAGAGAGAGAGAGATAGAGCGAGAGAGTAGTTGTAATAATTTACTCATAAAGAGTAAGAATGGTGCCCTAGGCCCGGCTTTCAAACGAAAACAGGGAAGGATCTGATCCTAGGTCATTTCTCCAGACGTGGAATACTCTGAATGCTGGTCCAGGTCAAAGTGGTGTTGTTCTGGCTTCATTTCAAAGCTGCTGTTGCTGTGGTAACTACTTTAATGCTAATTTAACCTGATGCTAATAACAGACCTTGCAGGTAAATGAGCCCTTTAGACTTCAGTTGAACACACACATACATAGACACACACACAGCATTTATTCTATACATACATACTATACTACACTATCCTTGTTATTAGCACTGCTAGCATTTTGTGTGGATGGTGATGTTTCCCGAGTGTTTCTGTATGAGTCTGTATGTTAATAGCCATGCAGAACATGCAGATCTGTAGGTTCCGTGATGACATTTAGGCTCCTTGCGGTCCGCTCTTGGGCTGAACTCGGTGAACTGACCTGGCCATGTTGCTGCTAAATTTATTCACGGCTGATTCACCGGTGATTATGATAGGTCAGATGTGTCCATTTTTTTGTTCTGTGTGTATCTAGTACAGGGCCAAATAAGCTCCATTTAGAGAGCCACAGGGTGGGGGCGCTGTGGTTGTTCACAGGTTGGTGGTTGGTGTGGCGCAACAGATGAAACCACCAGCTGCCATGAGCTGTTCACCATGTGGGAGACCAGGGTTCGATTCCCAGTCTGGGTGAATATGCTGCGCTACACCAATACGAGTCCTTGGGCCAGACTCCTAACACTGCATTGGTCCACCTCGGTAATACGAGGAACCTTGTAAGCTAAATGCCGCAAATGTAAATGTGATGGAATCAGAGGCTTTTCTGCTACGTCCATCACAGAGCGATGTTTCGGAAGGTCAGCAGCCACTGCGGTGTAACTCAGGTGAAAATCCTCACTATTTCAGCAGCAGTTGAGGCGGAGTTTTCGGACATGGTACGGGTCCCCCTGTCCTGACCCCCAGACCCTCCCATCCTGAACCACATTCAACCAGTGCAGCTCAACATCCACGTCTTTACGCAAGAAAGGATTGAATGAAAGCCACCGGCACACCAGTTTTTAGCAGTACTGCAGGCTTGTTACCATGGTAATTCGGTCAGCCATCATCGAGCACAGGCCTAGTTGGTACCATGCTATGCTGTCTGATTTCCAGACACTAAGGCTTAGCCTTGCCGCTGCAGACAAAGCCCAGAGCTAACTTTCCTCTGCATCAAAGAGTTCGAGAGACACAGAGGGGAGAAACTTTCGTCTCTGCCTTTCTGCATCCTTCTCCCTCCTTCTGCCCTGGACATGAACCCAAAAAGCTCAAATCCCACCCCCCTCCCCCCTCTCCCATCACACACACACAGGAGGGATGAGGCAGGACCAGGAAAGGAAAGAAAAGAGACGGGGAGGAGATGGTAGGGCAAGCAAGGATACGGGGAATAATCTCATATAGCTTGAAATCTCCTCGGACGTGTCGGAGGCGTCTGTTGGCACTTGGTTTTAAAAACACATTCACGGATGAGCCGGGTGTTCAGAGCTGGGGCGGGAAGATACGTTACAGCCGTGGGGGCGAGGAGGGGTGGAGGGACGATGACAGTGTGTATGTGTGTCACTCCTGGGGGTCTAAAGCACTTCTGACCCTGCAGTAAGCCTACGTGCAATCACAACTGTGCACAAATATGTCATGTAAGACCATGTGGAGATTGACGGGAGAGCAGATGCTTCATCTCAGCGTCCAAAGCCGAATGCCTCCACACTAGCCTCACAAGCTCCTAGACAGAAGCCGGACTGCATACCTCACTGGGTTCTGTGCAGTACCTTCTCAGGCTAGGCTATTTTCCTAGAAGGCTTTAGGAATTGCTTTATTGTATAGGGACAAAAATATAGGGACATCAGCTCATTCGTAGCTTCTTCTGAAGTCAAGAGAATTGTTTGCTTCCAGAATTTGCTGGTGTTTAAATGAACCCATTCGTCCCTCCACCAGCCAAATGTTCCCCATGCCACTGGCTGCAGCACAAACCCAAAGCAAAGCCGATCCACCCCGTACTTAACAGTTTGAGAGACTTGCCTCACAACCTCCTAGACACAAGCCGGACTGCATACCTCACTAGGTTCTGTGTATCTACCTCAGGCTAGGCTATTTTCCTAGAAGGCTTTAGGAATTGCTTTTAAAGGTGCTGTCTGCTTATATTGTATATTGACAAAAGTATTGGGACACCTGCTCATTCGTAGGTGCTTCCGAAATCAAGAGAATTGTTTGCTTCCAGAATTTGCTGGTGTTTAAATGTACCCATTCGTCCCTCCACCAGCCAAATGTTCCCCATGCCACTGGCTGCGGCACAAACCCAAAGCATAGCCGATCCACCCTCCTGCTTAACAGTTGGAGAGGTGTGCTTTTCATGAAATACCGCTTTTTTTCTCCAAACATCCATTGCGCATTGCAGCCAAAAATATATATTTTTTAACTTCTCAGCTGCTTTAAGGAGCCCATGTCTGCTGATGGTTTGGAAAAGGTTTGAGGAGTCACCTGGCCTTTCCTAATGAAGACTGTGAACCATCTGTGGTCCCAACAGGCTGCTTATTAAGGTCTGGGACCTAGATGAAAAAAAGCTGATCTAACTTCACTCTTCACAGTAGAAGAAAGTTTGACAAGGGGTGCCCAAACTTTTGCATGCCACTGCATGTTAAGTTGTCCCCCGCCCCTTCTGAGCTTAGGGTTCAGAGAACAGCTCCGGAGCTGACAGCTCAGCCTCTAACTGCAGAAGCTTTGGCTGAATTCAGTTTGGGTCATGCTTGTGCATGTCTTGACCCAAAGGGCAGGGCTGATGCTGATTTCACGGGCTGTGAGACTGCATGTGAAATGGCCCCAGTCCACCCACTCGTTCCTTTTCTTGCCATTTAGTGCCAAGACTGTGGGCATGCCGTGCAGTGGATGATGGGTAAACAGCTCTGCGCGTGCGCTTACTTAATGGAGCATGGCAATCTTTATTCAAATGAGGCCTTTTTGACAAATATTGGGCCAGAGGTCCGGAAATCACGAACGCTTCCAGCGACACGGCTTCCAGGAAAAGAAAATGTGGCCTTCAAAAGTTTGGGGATGCACAAGTTTTCAAAATGGTGTGAATATTAAAGAGCATGATTCAGATTTTTAGATTCTGACACCTTTTATGGCAAACCAGCAGTGCTCGAAACTGCCCACAGGAGGAGAAACATGTATGAAGCCCCGCCTCCTCCAAATTTAACATCCTGTAAACTCCATTTCTACTTTCCGCCTTCACAACAGGAATTTCACAAGCCGCCACCACCCCGTCACCTCCCTTAAACCCAGTCATATCCCAGAGGCGGGACTTAAATGTACAGTCGGTTGTGCTGTCAGGTTACCAAATGTCAGGACAACGTCTAATTCCAGTGCCAACTTAACGTAGATCGGCAACATCAGCTGACATTGAGACTAAGTTGTGATGTTAAATCACCACAACCTAACGTCTTCCAAATGTCACATGCCAACGTCCTACTGATGTACAATAACAACATTTAGTTGTGAGGTGACCAAAACCTGCTGAACTGCTAAACATCTATACAACGTCTACAAATTCTAACATTGTTAGACACGGAGATGTTGTCGGTTTTAAGTTATGGTGTTAAGCAACTAAAATTTAACATCTGTCTAATGTTGGAGCTTGACGTTAACCCAATGTTGGTTTTGATAGATATGTGAATTTTAATTGCCATCCAGTATCAAACGTCTGTCTAACATTGGAGCTTGACGTTAACCCAATGTTGGTTTTGACAGATATGTGAATTTTAATTGCCATCCGATATCAAACGTCTGTCAAACGTTGGAGCTTGACATTAACCCAATGTTGGTTTTGGCAGATATGTGAATTTTAATTGCCATCCAATATCAAACATCTGTCTAATGTTGGAACTTAACGTTAACCCAGTGTTGGCTTTGACAGATATGTGAATTTTAATTTCCATCCAATATCAAACGTCTGTATAACGTTGAAGCTTGACGTTAACCTAGTGTTGGTTTTGACAGATATGTGAATTTTAATTTCCATTCAATATCAAACATCTGTCTAATGTTGGAACGTAACGTTAACCCAATGTTGGTTTTGACAGATATGTGAATTTTAATTTCCATCCAATATCAAACGTCTGTCTAACGTTGAAGCTTGACATTAACCCAATGTTGGTTTTGACAGATATGTGAATTTGAATTGCCAGCCAATATGAAACATCTGTCTAACATTAGAGCTTGACGTTAACCCAATGTTGGTTTTGACAGATATGTGAATTTTAATTGCCATCCAATATGAAACGTCTGTCTAACATTGGAGCTTGATGTCAACCCAGCATTGGTTTTTGAGATAGGTGGCTTTGATTCCTATCCAAAATTCAACATCTGTACAACGTTTGGTTTTGCAGTCAACCAGATTTTCATTTACACTAAAATTCAACATCTGTCCGACGTTGAATTCCAGTGTCAGATTGCCGCCCGGTGCCTGCTGGGACAGTAGGAATAAAGTAGGCGAGGTGTCCCCAAAACATTTGATGGACAGATTATTATCAGATTATTAGCTGGACAATCGGATGTCCATTAGCATGAACTTAGAGAACTAATGTGAACCAGAGGTCGCCCAGCTCTCCTCCGCTGTCTGCCCAGTCCTGGTGCTCTGCGGCGGGGAGTGCTAAAGAGCAGTCGGGGTGTGTGGAGCTGGCACTGAAACACTTTCATCAGCTCCGCTCTCCCACGAGGAGCACGTAGGGATAATTACCAATTAGAGCTGCCGTCAGGCGTCTGTGGGTGCGCGAGTGTGTGCGCCATGCAGGGGTCTGAGTAACACCCCGAGCAGCCATCCGTACAGAGCTGTGCGTTAAATATCCAGAGAATTTTAATCTAATGCTTGAGTCGCTTGCTGCAAATCGCTTGTCAGTTTTGTCAGCTAATTATAAAGTAGCCACGCGGTGGGCCTCCATTCGTCCACCTCTTCTCTTTACCTCTCTCTCTCTCTCTCAGCCTCTCTCTCTCTTCCTCTTCCATTATCTGTATCCTTCAGATTGTCCTGTCCTTCTCCTCAGCTGCCACCAGCCTCATCGTAGCTGTCATCTCTGAGAGTAATTCTACATGGCTTTGATTACAGTGTCTCGTGTACTGAGGAGACGATGGCCTGCGGTTGGTTCAGTCTGATGACATCTCTTATTATGGGGTTTAAGATAGTCTTTGATGCTGCGCTTTATGACAGGAATGTGCGGGAAAAGGAACTTCCAGACAACATCTGGAATAATGTACCATGCGTGGAGAGAGTACCGCAAAAATACTGAGTAATGTAAAAGTGCTGCCAGTCTACTAAGTGAAAGTAATGGAGTAATGATTGTCTGAATGTGTGATGGGATGCAGTTCAGCACAGTTTAGTCATACACTCTGTAACAGTTGTTAAAGTAGCAGAGAAATAGTACTTCAAAATACTCTGAAAAAGTACTGATATAAAAAAGTACTGATATACTAACATGAAAAAGTGCTGTAACTTGAAAAATACTATCATGAAAAAGTAGTACTCTAAAAAAGTACTGATATAAAAGTACTGATATAATACCATGAAAACGTAGTGATATAAAAAAGCACTACCATTAAAAAAAGTACTCACATTAAAAAGTACTACCACCATGTAAAAGTAGTCACATTAAAAAGTACTACCATAAAAAAGTACTTTTATGAAAAAGTACTACCATAAAAAAGTACTGTAACATGAAAAAGTACTGTAACATGAAAAAGTACTACCATGAAAAAGTACTGTAACATGAAAAAGTACTGTAACATGAAAAAGTATTACCATAAAAAAGTACTTTTATGAAAAAGTACTACCATAAAAAGTACTGTAATATGAAAAAGTACTTATATGAAAAAGTACTACCGTAAAAATGTACTGTAACATGAAAAAGTGCTTATATGAAAAAGTACTTATATGAAAAAGTACTGTAACATAAAAAAGTGCTTTTTTACTCACACACACACACACACACACACACACACACAGTCACACAGGCAGTGCTTGGAGTAACTGGCTATGGAATCGAGCTCCAGTGCTGTACATGCTGCTGTCTGACAGTCTGGGTTAGTGTAGCAGTGAGAGAGAGATTAGAGGCGGAGTCTGTTGCTGGGAGCGATTGATGGACAGATGGAGCGCTGGTTCTGGACGTGCTGTGATAATAGCTAGGAGGAGAATTACTTGACATGAACAAAGAAGTGAGCCCCCCTTTCATTCCATCCTTTTCACTCCCTCCCTCTCTAAACCCCAATCTCTCTCTCTCTCTCTCTCTCTCTCTCACTCTCTCTCTCTCTCTCTCTCTCTCTCTCTCTCTGTCTCTCTCTCACTCTCTCTCTCTCTCTCTCTCTCTCTCCCTCTCTCTCTCTCTCACTCTCTCCTGTCTTTGTATCTTTGATTTGTCTTTTTGTTGTTGTTTGTTCTTTCTTTTGTTGTTTGTTCTTTGTTTTTTCTTTTTTCTTGTGTTTGTTTTTGTCCTTTTTTCTTTTGTTTTCTTTT
Organism: Salminus brasiliensis; assembly: GCF_030463535.1. Classification (NCBI taxonomy): domain Eukaryota; kingdom Metazoa; phylum Chordata; class Actinopteri; order Characiformes; family Bryconidae; genus Salminus; species Salminus brasiliensis. The sequence goes on along the minus strand of NC_132889.1, from coordinate 3,456,857 downwards.
TTTCCTTTTATTTTCTTTCTTTTTTGTCTTTTATTGTTTTTCTTTTGTGTTTTTTTGTTTTCTTTTTTTTCCTTTTTTCTCTTTTAGTATGTTTTTTCTTCTTTAATTTTTTTCTTTTGTTTATGTACCTACTTTCTGTTTTCTGATCTTTTTTCTTTCTTTCTTTCTTTTTTCATTTCTTTTTTTTTCTTTTTTTCTATTTTATTATCTTTTTTCTTCCTTTCATTCTCTTCTTTCCTTTTTTTATTATTTTTTTTTATTTCGTTTATTTTATTTTCTTTATTTTCAATTTTTTTCTTTTTTTCTTTTTTCAATTTTTTGTGTTTTGTTTTTAATTAGTTTTTCTCTCTCTCTTTTCTCTCTCTCTCTCTCTCTCTCTCTCTCTCTGTTTCTCTCTCTCTTTCCCTCCTCCCTGTGCTCTCTTGTCAGTGGATCACTCTGTAAAATCCCTGAATCCATCTGCACAGAGTTTAACATCTTCCAGAGCTCCACAGATTTGACCCAGCTCCTCACCTCCCTCTCCCCCAGGCGGAGTACACCAGGCCTGGGGAAATTTGCCAGCTCAGCGGCTGGCTGATGGACCTCAGATTCTGTAAGAGTTCACATGTACATTCACTCATGGCATTCATCCAGACTCTCTCCAGCAAACACACGCAGAGCCGGGAAGCAGCACTCCAGTGATTTAAGGATGTGTGTCTACACACACTTTAAAACACACAGGCCTGCTTATGTACACACACACACACACACACACACACACACACACTCAAAACCCCATGTGCAGATATATATATATACATCTGTATAGGTGAACACACAGAGTGTGCAGGGTCAGCAGTGCCTGCAGGGGAAGCAGCGTGGTGCCGCCGTCTCTCGCTGGGAGAGAGATGGTAAAGCGAGTCGTGCAGTGTGTGTGTGTTTCTCTGCAGCGGATGGGGCAGATCACTGAAGCTCGGAGGTGGTAAAGGGTTGTGTGTAGTGTGTGTGTGTCTGCATGAAGATGGGACAGCTTGCTGAAGCATGTCTCCATTCAGGCTCTATGTTAAACATTAAACATTCATCGGCCATAACATTAAAACCACCTGTCACTAGCCTACCCTCCATAGTACAGTGCTTTCACAGGGAAAGAATCTCCATTGACCTGCTGCTGTCATTACGCACTGTAGGGATCCCTGTACGAATGGTCTGACCTCAAATGACCTCCTTCTTGTCCAGCTTACTTCTTTGTTCTGGTGTTCATGAATTTTAACCCCCGATTTCAGACAGTTCTGTCAGACCTTAGATCAGTGTGCTGTCCACACCGCTGCCTCTCCTGGCTGAATCTCTCCTCTGTGCCGGAGTTTTGGGGGGGGTTTCCGGCCTAATTTGTCAAGCCTGGACTCGTTGAGCTCTTTTGGTCAGGCTGTGAAGTGAGCTGTCCATGTAGCAATCCCACTGCCGACTGGACGGTGGAGATGATGCAAGTGAGCGATCATTCGGTTTGACTGCAGTGTGTCAAGCGTAACACAGAGAGAGAGAAAGAGAGGAAGAGTGAGAGACATGGCAAAAAGCTGCGCTGTAACTGTTTAACCTGCTTGTAAGTGTACCGGCTTTTTGTCGTGGTCCACCCAGACTGCACGCTTCACAGTTGGCAAGGTGTTCTTTTCATGAGATGCAGTTCCTAGTTTTCTCCAAACGTCCATCAATGCTGATTGTAGCTAAAGAGATAATCAGTGGAGGTGTATTCGGGTGTATTCGGGTGTATTCGGGTGTATTTGGGTCATTGTCCTGTTGTAGAACCCGGTGCTCTGTTCAACTTTGGCCTTTTAATGAATGCTAGATACTTGCATCCAGAAACTGCTGGTATTTTGCACCACTGGCAGTAACACAACCTCAAAGCATCATAGCTCCACCCCCATACTGCACAGTTGGCCAGGTGTTCTTTTCATGAGATGCAGTTTTTTAATCTTTAGATTTTCCTTATGTCTTTTTTGTTTATTTTTTCCTGTAATTGTATTTATTTTCTTTCTACTTTTCTTTCTTTCATGTGTTTTTTTCTTCCTTTTATTTTTTCGTCTTTCTGTCTTTTATTGTTTGTTCTTGTGTCTTTTTTGTTACTTTTTTTTTTCTTCTTTTGTGTTTCTTTGTTTATCATATTCTTTCTTTATTTCCTTTTTTTTCCTCTTTCCTTTCTTTTATCTTTTGTTCTTTTTTTATATTTTATCTTTCTGTTTTGTTATTCTATCTTTTATTGTTAGTTTTTGGGGTTTTTTCTCCCTTTTTTCTTAGCTTTTTAAAACATTTTTTTTTTTACATTTTTTACTTTTTTCTTTTGTTTTTTTTTTTCTTTTTTCTTTTCTTCCTTTTATTATTATTTATTTTATTTTTTTCCCATTCATTTATTTTCTTTTCATGTTTTTTTTTTTTGTTTTAGCATTTGTTTTGATGCTCTACTGCTCTAATGCTTCATTCAACTTCAGCCTTTTTTAACAGATGCTTAGACACTTTTATCCAGGAATTACTGGTATTTTGCACCACTGGCAGCAACACAACCCACAACCCCAAAGCATGACATATCCACCCCCACACTTCACAGCTGGCCAGGCGTTCATTTCATGAGATGCAGTACCTTTTCTGACTGTGGTCAAACAGTTCTAGGTTGACTTCATCAGTCCAGTTTCCAAAACCCATCTGCCTTCCACTGCTCCACTGCTCCACTGGCTTTAGGCAGCATGGTGCCAATAGGTTCATTTTTATCTGCTGAGAGTCCTAATTTATTGGCAGTACTTCTCTACAGGGACTAGACAAGCTGTGTGTGTGTGTTAGTATATATGTGCATTTGCACATCTGTGCAAAATAAATAGGGGCAAAATAAAGTATCTTAATGCATTCATTAGAAGGGGTGTCCATAAATGTTTGGACATCCTCATGGAATCTCTATGGGAAATGATATACTGTAGTATGTGTATTCGCCACTGTGAATGATGTACTGTGCAGCCCTGTGATTGAACAGGTCCTTTGAGGGCAGAGCGGAGTGTTTGGCCAGTGTGCGAATTCTCATTACCAGATTAAAGTCAGATTACAGATTACAGCCTCTCCAGATTAGAGTGGTGTGGATTATTTCCTGCTTCATCTTCTGCCATCCATCTTTTTTTTCTCCCCCCCCTCTCCATCATTTCCCCCCATCCCCAACCTCCTTCCCTACCTGTCCCGTCTCGCTCCGCCCAAGGTTATGCTAAATTAGCTTTAGCTTCACTGTTCATTAACGCGCGGCTGAATCAGCGTCACATGCGACAGCAGGAGATACTGGTGGGGGGGAGGAAGGTTGGTGGGAGACGGGAGGAGAGGGAATAATTTGATTTTGGATTTTGTGCTGCTCAGGAGAATCGCACAATTTCTCATCTGATTAATCCGGGATTTAATTCAATCTGGAGCTGCCTGAAATAGACCACCCCCCCCACACACACACACCCGGCTCCCAACCCTCCCACTGCTACGGTCCTGCTGTTTCAGCTCATAATCATAGCCACACCTGGCACAGTGTGCCAGGCCTTTGCGCCCGCTGTGCCCGCTGTCATTGCCGTTTTCTTTAGCTTTCAGCCGCAGCCGCTGCATTATGGCTTTGTGCGCTTTGTGAGGCTCGATCATTTCTGTCTGAGATCCCAATATGGAGTCAACACCGCATGTGTCAAGCTGATAAAAGGGCCCCTTTGTTCTGGGCGGTGCATTTCCATGTGTGGCATGTGTAAAGAGATCAGATACATGCATCAAAATGCAAGCACTTAAATGTTAGATAGATGTACACTACATGTCAAATGTTTGTGGACACCCCTTCTAATGAATGCATTTAGCTACTTAATGTTGCACCCATTGCACACACTAACACAGATGTGCTGCCAATAGAATAGGACTCTCTGGAGCAGATAAACATAAACCTATTGGTACCATGCCAGCTAATAAAGCCAGGCGTGGGCTATAGAGGGGTATAAAGCCCCCCCAGCATTGAAGAGCTGTGGAGCAGTGGAGGAACTGAAGAACTGTGTTCTCTGGAATGATGACGATAGTGCTTTATCCAGTACTTTTAGGATGGGGAGTTGGAGATGGAGCGGTGGTGTGGTGATCAATCATCCAACATCCTGACCTTACTGTCTAACTGTCTCTGAATGCAATCAGATCCTCACAGCAATGTTCCAAAATCTAGTAGGAAGCCTTCTTCCCTGGTCAGCAAGTTTAGACAGTTATTTGTAATATCCTTAATTTTGGAAGAAGAGCAGGAACAGCAGGTGTCTCAATACTTTTGTCCATATAGTGTATGTTAGCATCAGATATTGGGTATGTTTGCATAATGGCTGGGGGAAGAGCTAAAAGGCTAAAAGCTAATGCTAACAGAGAAGGAAAGAAGGGGATGTATCGGCGGCAGTTCGGAAAAAGGGGGCTGCTGGTTGGGCATGTGTTGGAGGAGGCGTGTGTCAGTCCTTACCCTCCCAGTGTCAGGAGCACTAACGACTGGGTTGGGTAATTGGCTATCTAAAATTGGGGAGGAAATCAGACAACCCTGCTCGAATTATGGTCTTAATACCCTGAGTATGGAACTGCTTGGTAAATATGGGCCTAGTCCAGACATCTACTCTAGCCCGCCCCATCACAGTGGTCCCTCTCAGATTGAGCCTTTCTGCTGTGTTTCTTGTGTCTGATGGGGCTGAAGCTGTAGAACCAGCAGGCCAGATTGCTTATCTCCTGTATTAGATGAGATGGCCTATATGGCTTAGTGTCACCCATACAGAGGACTTAACTGCAAAAAAGCTAACAGGAATTCGCCAACGTCTCCTGCAAAGCCTTCCCGTGAGAGTAGATCCTGTTACTGCAGCAAAGGGAGGTCAGATTCCCAGTCAGTACCCTTGATTTTAGAAGAAACACTGGGTAAACTTGTAGATACATGGTAAATGTGTTCGGCTAGAGAGGTTGTGAAATGCACTGTGGGATGCGGTATATTACAGTGCGCAGCATCCGACATCATCGCTACGAAATCGCTAACCTTGTGAGACGTTCTAGAGCTGGAGTAGTGAAGGTGTACCAAGAATGGAGTGCCTCCCAATGGCATAACAGTGGTGCCCCATAGGCCATTGATGCCAGAGGGGAACAGCGACTACAGTCATCCGAGCCCAGACTGGACAGACTGGAGCCCTAGGACGTTTGCACGGAATGCTAAAATCTATGGAGTAGCCATGTCCTAGTAGATGTCCCCCAGGACAGAAATTCAGTGGTACTCCCATCAGTTTTGCAGAGAGCAGCTCCAGGAACCACTGGTGGGTCATGGCCGTCTTTTCCTTATTTCCCTCAGCTGCATTTCTTCGTGGAATTTAAAGCTGCGAATGGTGGCAATGTGGAAGACAACATGGTACTACTTGGTGGTTCTTCAAGGCACTGGATAGTACAGTCCAGTCCAGGAGCTGTCCAGTCCAGTCCCCCCCAGTAAAGGCGTTTCTGGTCTTATCCTTCGGAAAACTCCAGGGCGGGATTGGTATCTGGGGTCGGAATGTACAGACCGTGGCAGTGGTTCCAGGAAAGTGGTTGGCGGATCTGGTGGGTCTACTAAGCTGGGATTGTTTACCGGTAAATATGAAAGGGACAGACGTCTGGCAGCAAACTCCAGCTAATTGATTTTTTTTCCAGCCACCTCATGTTATCCTGTTGTTTTCGGAGGACAGACGAGCCTGCATCCCAGTCAGAATTTGACGGGGGTGTTGAGGGGGGGGGGCAGTGTGGGCTGCGGTTTCACTGTGGCTGGAAAGCGTTCGGGCCCTAATGGCTATCGACAGCTCTAATTGCAGTGCCGGTGACACGCCAAAACAATCCATCCTCCTCTTCATTTCTCTCAATTAGTCCCAGCACAGCACTGCTGCAGCTGGAGAGCTTGCTGTTAGACGGCAGCCGAGTGTGTGTCACACACACACACACACACACTCACACACACACTCTTCATTCAGCCCCCTGCCTGTGAAGGTGACAGGGGTCACACAGAGACAGCCATTCATTACAACAGATGAACACGATGACATTTACTAAGGGTGGACACATGGCAATGCTGGTGGGATGGAGGTGGTCCCGTTTTTAACCATTTAAAGCAAACTAAGTGGCGGGTTCGCCTAGTTAATCTGCTCTTCTGCCATGGGGTTATAAATATATATATATATATATATATATATATATAAATATATGTGTATATATATATATATATATATATATATATATATATATATATATATATATATACACACTCTTATAAGTCACCATAATACACTCCTCACAGCTCTCTAACAACGGTCTGGCCGTGATCTTAATATTCTAATGAATGTGCGTGATTGACAGCCCTCCATCACTGGTGAAAACAACCTGTTACGTTACCATGGCAACGCACACAGCCTTGAGATGGAGAAGTTGCAATTTTTCAGCTTTTTACTTAGAACTGCGGGTTGTTACCAGCCCATATACAGATACAAGCTCGAGCCATGACTGCAGAACGGCTGCCCCGTGTGCCCTGTCGTACCTCCCGTCCGGCGTCTAGCACCTTTCCGCTTCTACGCTTCAGTGGCCAGCTGCATGCTGTGCCGGTAGGGCGGGGTACGGGTCTTCCGTCTGTCCCAGCACCCAGACTCTAAATTCCTCTGTGAAGCGGCGAGGCCGGCGGGCGCTGGACGTGAGGTTGCAGAGCCATGTTAGCCTTCTGATTGGTCAAGGGTATGCTGATGTAAACCTGATCCACTTTTAGGACCGCCCTTTCCACATGGAGAGGAGAGCGATACTGGTGAAATACAGCAGAAGATTTTAAGGCATACTTTGTGCATTTAGACTGAGGGCCCTGAGGAGCCAGATTCACTCAGATTTAGGTTCCCAGGGGCTTTAAGTATGCCATTTTCAAATATGGGGATATATATATATATATATATATATATATATATATATATATATATATATATATATTCCAGACATATATTTGCTAGTGTGGACCACGCGCTCCGAGATAGAATGGGAGGGTGGACTCCGAGTTAGCTTTCCTGTGGTCTGGGTGATGGAAGAAGGGGAGGAGACGGGGTAAATATTTCATTAAATGTACCTCCATACATCCGTAGTGTCAGCTGGGACATTAGGAGGAAAAGTTACGGATGTGCTCCCCCAATGGATGCCTATACATGGTGTACACTCTCAGCATACACTCCCTGCTGAACTACAGAGCGAGAGGCATGAGAGAGAGAGAGAGAGAGAGAGAGAGAGAGAGAGCGTATGTACAGGAAAGAGGGACCCTCGGGACTCTTCTACTGCTCTTGCTTCCATCCTACAACGTTTCCTCTCAGTGTTGTCCTGCTCTACAGCAGCTATTCACTCCCCTTTTATGTGCAAAAAGGGCACTCATACATGGAGTGTGTGTGGGTGTGGGGGGTGGTGTGGGGGTGGGTGTGATGTTTTTGTGTATTTTCTACACACAAATATTCAGGCCTTGTAGGAGAACCACAGAAGAACAGAGCTGACCGCCATGGCCAACAAGCCTTTACGCTTCTTTTGTTGAAACATGTGGTGGGGCCCGGCCAGCAACACGGCGCTGTCCATGGTGCTGAATCAGAGTGTTGATTCAGCACCCCGGACAGCGCCGTCTTGCTGGCTGGGCACCACCACACGTTTTGGACAACCAACACAACCATGAGGCCAATGTGCAAGGCCGCTCAAGGGTGCACGGCTGGCACTCACTAAGGAGAGCACCGGTGCTCCATTCCCAGCTGCAGCAGCACCACCAAAATACCCTCACCCTCGTCTCTTGGCCACCCTGCCCAGCCCTCCACCAACTGGAAGTGCCCCGATGGCTCCTGTGTGAGCTAATTTCAGTTTCCCAGACCAGTGTAACTACTAATTCCCCTTTGGGGTTGGCCAAAAACTCTCTGGGTGGGCAGATACCACTCTCCTCCCTCGTCACTCTTAAGTAATGTTGGCCACCAAGCCACAGGCGTCTGTCAGCTGGTGTGGTAGAGCTGGGGACCCAAATTTTTTCTCCGAGTGTCAGCATTGGTGGCGGTTCCAAGAGATGTGGTGGCTAGCTTCACATGTATCCTCACAAGTCCTTAACGTCCTAGTGGGTTTTGCTTTTTTTTTTTTATACACTGCATGGACAAAAGTATTGGGACATCTGTTAATTCATTGTTTCTTCTGAAATCAAGGGTGTTAAAAAAAGTTGATTTCTACATTTTGAAGATGTTAGCGAGGTCAGGATGTTGGATGATCACCACCCCACCTCATCCCAGACTCTCCAACTCATCCCAAAAGTATTGGATGGAGCACCATCATCAGTTCAGAAAACACAGTGCTTTACATCCCTCTAGGCATTAAGCATGGTGCCAAAAGGTTAACATTAAAAGGTAAAGTAGCTGAATGCAGTCATTAGATGAGGTGTCCACAAATATTTGGACGCATATACCTACATATGTATATGGCACACATCTATGATGCCACCCTATGTATGATAATAAATGTGTGCATTATAGTCCTGCTGCTCTCTAAACAGGGAACCTTCAGCTCCTGCCTTTCACCTAACCTTGAACTTATGGCCATAAACTCCCTTCTGCTCTCCCCCCCAGGAACCTGCTGAGAGCGAGAGAGGCCGCGAGAGAAAGGTGGGGGAGGGAGAGAGAGCAAGCGAGATCACAATACCAAGGTAACAAAATCTCAGAAATGAGAAGCTTAAGAGCTTAGCCGGCATTAGAGACGGCTAATTTTCCACATACACACACAGATACACACACATACACACTCCACTGCATCGCCTTCTCCCATAGGACATGAGCAGCACAGCATTAAGCAAGGGAATATACCTCTGTTTATTTACCAGGCCGTGATCGGATTCCTGCACCATGGACTCTCCATCCACCCTATTAGAAACCCCTCCCTAGAAGCTCCACCTACAGTCCACATACAGTCTGCAGTCGAGATCCAAGCTATGTGGATATATCTTACAGTCAACTGCTCCGGCTCTGCATCAGTGGTCAGTTCCTGACCTCCAGAGCCATTCTTGGCTGGAGATTTGTGGTTGTAGGCCTATTCCTGGCGCAGCAGTAACACATGTAACACAGGTTTTTACACGTGACATGTGTAAAAACCCCAGGAACACCGCTGTCCCTCATCCACTCTTGACACACACCATGTTAGTGTCACTGCTGTGCTGAGAATGGTTCACCTCCCAAGTAATTTCTGGTCCACAGCAGTCCTGCGGTCAGAAAATCAGTCTCATCAGTCGCTTAAAGTCATCAATCGCTTAATGATGCTGGCTGGTACAGGCATCTGCTGGCTGCTGTTTCAGAGCCGGGGATCCAGTGCTTTCCTCAGAGCATGTTGGCTGCCTAGTGCTGCTGCATTAGCAGCAGTTCGAAAAGAGGCGGTGTCTGGATTAACATGTATGGGAGGAGGCATTTGCTTGTGCTCACTCTTCTAGTTTTGGGAGCATTGCAAGTGATGGGAAGTCCTAGTGAGTCTTAGAGTATAGCACCTTTATTACCCTGTTTAAACAGCCCTGTTCAGAACAGCCAGTTTGAAGTCCTGTTCCTTTAAATGATAATGAGCCACTGCTCACTCCACCCACTCCCACTATTTGCATTACTCCCCCAGCTACACAAATGCTTAGACTTGACAAAGTGTATTGTAATTTCTACCTGTTTGCACTAGCTAGTGTACATTTACTTCACCTTGAGTTCACATCACTCCATGTTAAAGTACCTGCATTTTCAAGCTACTCAAATCTGGATTGATGTTCACTCATAATGCAGTTTGTTTTAAATCTCTACTGGTAAGCATGGGGGTGGCAGTATCAAGTAGATACATACGAAGTAGGGCTTTCTTGAGAAGTGGACGGTGAGCTCCCAGCCTCGGGAATTGATAGAGGAGCTTTACTGAAAGAAATAGAATCAGATGTGTGTTGGCATGAAGATACTTTCAGAGACTCTCCACAAGCTGGGCATCTTGGCTTCGATTCGGAGCTCAGCCCAATTCGTCAACAAGAGCCAAAAGAGAACGAGGGCGAGGAGAGGTGAGGCCCGACCAAGAGACGAGGAGTTTAGAACGACCCAGGGGATCGCAGAAGAAAAAAAAGGAATTATAAAAGACCCAAAGAAAGCGTGAGGTGCAGGAAGCATCGCCTAGACGCCTCTTTAAAGACGAGGAGGAGTCCCGCTGGACGAAGAGGGTTCACGGAGAAGTCAAGGGAGGCGGAAGACAAAAGGAAAAGAGAGAGGGAGCCGGCGCCAAAGACGAGCGAGAACGGCCCTCTATTTATACAGGCGGAACATATCTGCCTTCAGAGAGGGCTTAAGCAGTGATCTTTTCTTTCCCTCGCTCTCTCTCTCTCTCTTTTCCTTGGCTGGAGTTTCGGAACGGCCCCTATCGTCTCCTGGAAGGCCCGGCGCAATGAAGGAGGATTAAAAGAGAAACGGTGTCGGGAGCTTATGGACAAAAGTCTCGCTTCTCGCTCTGTGATACCGCTAAAGCTGGGGTCAGGAGATGCCACCGATGGCTTCTCTTTTACACTGTCCCAAGATGAGCATCCTGGGCAATTGTCTGATTCAGTTTACGGCAAGAAAGACTATTTGGTCCATTTTAACGGACAATATTCAGTAAAATCAGCACCAGGGAAGTGGAAATGGGCCTCTTTAGGCCTTTTTGAACTCTTTACCACATCGTAACATGGATAAAGGATAAAGTAGAACAGCTCCTGAAGGTAATGTCCAGAAAAGTTCTCTGAAAGGGGCTTTAGTATAGCTCTACTTCTCAGACTAGGGGTCTGGCCTTCTATCTCAAAGTTCTCAGAGGGTTTCCCCATATGGATGCCCACCAGGAGCAGTGATGGGATCAGGAGGGGTTAAACATGGGGGCCTAGATTGCATACAGGACCTAGATGGTACTCCTCCACCTTCCACCTTCTCCTGTAAAAGTCCCTGTTTCGGAGAAGGTTTTCTTCTGACAGGAACAAAAGTGACAGTGATTCTCAATGGTTGAATGGCAGCAGGTGGTTACATGAGCATCTTCTTCCTCCTCTACAGCTCTATCCCTGTCTCTCTCTGCCGCGGTCGTGTCCTTGTTGGCCCCAGCCATCTGCGTCTCAGCTCCGGTCATATTTTCCATGGCGGCTGTCGGCTTTGCTGTAATCCTGCGGATGAGTGGAAGCGTTGGAACAGAGCGTAACGTAGCGTGGAGCAAGACATGCTCCAAGCTCACCATACAGCTACACTAATCCAGCCTCCCTCACAAATTAGGCGTCTGTCGCTTTGTGACTACGCTGGAAAAGTGTGTGTCACTTTATCACTTTGTGGGGTCCAAATGCAGGGTCCAAATGAATCGACTAGTGTATGAGGGGAGCAGAATCTTTTTTTGGCCTCCGGATCGTGGATCAGACCAGTTGGAGAATATCAAATGTTAGGTTTTTTCGATCTGCACGGAAGGTGCATTTGTTTTCAGGCAGTTTCTTATTTTACTTATTGTATATGATGTCCGATGCTGCAGCACCATTTAAGGTCTGCCTCGTACGTGGGGTAGCCTCCGATATGTGCTGTATATGCTACTTACCTCCAACTGCCTTTGCAGTCTGTACAGACCCTCCCGACTCCACCTTCACAATCTCACCTGAAAGCTTTTTTAACCTGTCACCTGTCGATGGGCGATGGGCCAAGAGGGGTCAAGAGACCCGATGACCAAGAGGGGTCAAACATCTGGGTTTAGGCACTGCACACAGGGCCTAGATAGGACCTATGTGAGATTAAGGTGGGCTGTAGACTTGTCTGGTGCCCATTCAGGCCCTGCATGGACATGTTATCTGGGGTCCCTTGTCCCATTTATAGTCACTCCAACAGTGAAACTGTAGTCCGGACACTCTTCTCCCGCTGAAGAGCCTGGATACTCTTCTCCCGCTGAAGAGTCCGGATACTCTTCTCCCGCTGAAGAGTCCGGATACTCTTCTCCCAGTAACTCTTTACAGCGATCTGTTTTCTCACGCTCCAAACAAGTCCCCCCCCTTGTCTCTCTATCACACTCTCTCACTTTCTCTCTTTTTTTTTCACTTCTGTGGGACTGTGATTTTGAAGTGTGGTCCGCTGGCAGCAAGGAAGTGTTTTGGAGAAAGGAGAAGAGGACTGGAGGGGAGAGCGGGTGAGTAAGAGAAAGAGAGAGAGAGAGAGAGAGAGAGAGAGAGAGAGACATATCTTAGATGATAAATATAACAAGACTGTTCCACTTCTGTCAGCTGTGGACAAGGATCACTTGGAGACGTTCTACCAGCGTTACCAAGACAAATAAATAATTAAAAGGGGAGAGAGAGAGAGAGAGAAATGTGTTGGAAGTGATGGAGAGAAAGACATAGAGAGAGAGAGAGAGAGAGAGAGAGAGAGAGAGAGAGAGAGAGACATTGAAATAGGGAAAGACAGAGAGAGAGACATAGAGAGAGAGAGAGAGAGAGAGAGACATAGAGAGAGAGAGAGAGACATTGAAAAAGGGAAAAACAGAGAGAGAGACATAGAGAGAGAGAGAGAGAGAGAGACATAGAGAGAGAGACATAGAGAGAGAGAGAGACATTGAAAAAGGGAAAAACAGAGAGAGAGAGACATAGAGAGAGAGAGATACATAGAGAGAGAGAGAGAAAGAAATGTGTTGGAAGTGATGAAGAGAAAGACAGAAGAGAGAGAGAGAGAGAGAGAGAGAGACTATAGTGCAACTGACTGAAAATTTACATGCTAGTTTCTGATTTCATGGCTTTGTGAGTGTGAGTGTGTGTGTGTGTGTGTGTGTGTGTGTATGTGTGTGTATCATGTCCCCATCACTCACTGATTGAATGTTTGCATACATACATTCATGTGTGACCGACAATGAATTTTAATGCCCTTGATCACAAGTGGTGTGTGTGTGCCTTCATCTCCACACTGACTGCTATGCTCAGGCTTACACACTATATGTCCAAAAGTATGTGGACACCCCACTAATTATTACTGACAAAGGTGTTCAGTTTACACGCAGCTTGTAAAACACCCCATAGGAAAAGCATGGCCAATACTAAGTGTCCCAATACTTTTGTTCATGTCGTGTATCTGTTTATCTACTTTCCATGATCCATCAACAGTTATGTAGTGATGTAATGGCATGGCTTTTTTGGTGTAGCTGTGAGAGCCTAATGATTAGGAATCTGACACGCTTCGGAATGCCCAGCGGAGTGTTCAGAGGAGTGTGCGGACAGCTCTCTTGGGAGTGCTAATACAGCTTCATTAGGAGAAGCCTCGGTAATTACTGTCCCACAGGACTGAATCACTGAGGAAGTTCTCTTGCTCAGACAGAACACACGTCTATACGGGACGAAGATAAAGTATCTGTCAGATTACTGCTACTACTCCCTGTCCTAAAACTGTCCTATGAACGTTCTCACTCCATGTCCTATTTTTGATCGTTTGATTCCAGCCATTTTCATGTCCCCCACCCCTTTCCTGCTGGCCCCCTAGTGGCCATTCTGCTGCTGGAATGGCAACAAGATCTCAAAGTTTTGTTCTGCGTCCTATATTGAACACAGCCAAATAAGCTCATGGCCCCATGTGCAATGAAGAGAGCCACAGGGTGGGGGGCGCTGTGGGTGCTCACTAATCGGCAACAACGTGCCCTAAAAACAGGTGGGAAAAAACAACAAGCCCACCGTAGTCGTAAGCTAAGCGACAGCAAGCAAACCTGGATGAGCCAGTCGACTAAATGAGCCTGAAAACAGTGGAAAGACCGTTCCCTCAACTCTGTGCTCTCAGATATGAGGCTTTATCCTCTAAACCGGTGGGATTTGAGCCTCAGTTAGCTAGAACATGACCTGTGCTGTGGTGTTTAGCCTGCTAGCCAACATATCTAAGCCTAGTAAGCCAGCTATGAGTCCAAACCCAGCAGAGCCCAGAGTTCCTCCAACACCAGTCGCTCGACTTCCCTCTCTCAGACATTGCACTGGGCTGCACTGGGCTGTCTGATATTTGGTGGAGCTGTAGCTGAGCTAGCTAAGCAAAGGGTGGCTTAGTGAGTGGCTACAGATCCAAAACCATTACTTCACTGTAATGCTGGCCAGACCGGGTGTCTGCTAGCCCATGCCTCAGACCTGGGAACCCGGCATTTTCCTCCAAGGGTACGTTGGTCCCCAGAGAGGGAGAGCACTATCCAACCCACAATGAGTGGGTTGGGTAATAGACCATTATGACACTTCCGGAGAGGGCCGGCCCAAGCCTTTATAGGGGCCTTAGCAGATTTTCATTTGGGGGCATCCTGTACCACCACCTCAGCACCAGCTGCTTCATCATTTCATAGAGTGAGAGAAATTGTGGGCCTATTATTGTGGGACCACCCAAGCGCCGCATATCTGCATTTGCCCAACAGTGGCAGCAGCCAACAGCAGGAATTGATTAACCTAGTATTGGTGTGCCAACTATGAAAATAAATTAATATAATATATAATATAAAATAGCTGTTACCTGTGTAACACCATTTCATTTAATTATCCAATGTTATTTTATAAAAATATGTATTTTTTATCATGATATCTTGATGCTCTTGGGGGCCCCCTGGTGGTGTTGGGGCCCTAAGCAACCTTGTAATTCGAGTATGCCTTGGGCCGGTTCTGCTTCCGGAAGCATGAATAGGAGCATTAAACAGCTTCCGGTCATATTGTAATCAACAGCTGAGGCTACTGCCCTTTCCTAAATATACCCATAATTCAACCGAATCGCACTGAGGGTGAAAGTGGAGGCCTGCCTGGGGGGCTTTGAGCTCCATGTCTCCTCAAGCACACTCAGGCCCCAGAATGAAGACATGGGCCTTCACAAGCCTGTCTTAGGACGGCACGTTTGCCGAGCACTTATTCTGGCTAACATCTGAGGACTGAATACAATAGGGACTGAGGGGAAGTTCTAATGAAGGAGTGTGTGTGTGTGTGTGTGAGAGGGAGTGAGCGAAGGAAACCACCAGGGAGGGAAGAGCAGCATATCAAAAAAGGCCCAGAATGATTCTGT
The DNA here is from genome assembly GCF_030463535.1 of Salminus brasiliensis. Classification (NCBI taxonomy): domain Eukaryota; kingdom Metazoa; phylum Chordata; class Actinopteri; order Characiformes; family Bryconidae; genus Salminus; species Salminus brasiliensis. The sequence continues at coordinate 3,441,831 of NC_132889.1, read as the reverse complement.
CTTAAATTCGGGCTGTCTGGATTTATAAAAAGTCTATTTAGGAGGACAGTTTGATGGAAGAAGGGAGTAAAACTGTGTGTGTGTGTGTGTGTGTGTGTGTGTGTGTGTGTGTTGGGGGGGAGGTAGTCCAGTGGGACGTGTCTAAGGGCCTGCGCAACTCTCACTGCAGGCCCCACACATAGAGAACGAGGGAGGGGGGAAAAGAGAAAGAGAGAGAGCGAGAGAGGGCGAGAGAGGTGTAAAATATACAGGAGAAGCCATTGATTAAATGCTGCAAAGTGCAAGTAATTCACTGAGCCCTGGGACCACACTGCACTCCCTCCATAATTCATGCTCTCTCTCTCTCTCTCTCTCTCTCTCTCTCTCTCCCTCTCTCTCTTTCTCTCTGCTGTCGATGAGAGATGATGAATAGTAGGCCTGGTGCAGCAGCCCCCCCACCCCCCAACACACACACACTCACACGCACACACACACACACACACACAAACGTACCTGACACCTCCATTATAACCTACATCCTACACTCGTTCAGCTTATGTAGAACAAAGCTGTGTATACTGTGTGTGTATTCATGCTAGGTCAACCAATGCTTACTTTGGTGGTAAATGTTGTGAGGTCGGACAAGTCGGACAAGAACATCCCATTCCACCTAATGAGACAGTGTTGCACACGTTACTTAGCGCACGGCTAGTTTCAAGATGCTAGGCTACAGAGCTGGATTGCGTTAGGGAAGCTAAGCTAAGATCATATCCCTTACTCTAATAACACACAAACAGTCGCAATGTGTATGTGTGGCATTCATTAAGCACATTGAGTAAACAGCCACGGTGCAGGCTAGAAAAAGTAAGTGAATGCTTTTGGAATTTCTGAATTAATTGATTACTAATAACGTGTGGTGTGATCATTGTCAAAGTCACAATTATAGGCAAACACAATCTAACTACACTAATAACACTCAGACAGTTGCACTGTTTATTTCCTTCATTGAGAACATCCACAGTGCAGGCTAGAAAAAGTAAGTGAATGCTTTTGGAATTTGTGCATTGATTACTAATAAATTGTGGTCTGATCATTATCTAGGTCACAATTATAGTGAAATGCAATCTAACTACAGTAACACACTGGTACTGCTGTGCTGTTCATCGTTCATTAAGCACATTGAGTAAACAGCCACGGTGCAGGCTAGAAAAAGTAAGTGAATTCTTTGGAATTACATGGACCTCTGCAGTAATTGATTACAAATAAATTGTGGTCTGATCATTATCTAGGTCACAATTATAGTGAAATGCAACCTAAATGCAATCTAACTACAGTAAAACACTGGTACTGCTATACTGTTCATCCTTCATTAAGCACATTCAGTAAACATCCACGGTGCAGGCTAGAAAAAGTAAGTGAATCTATTGGAAGTACTTGGACCTCGGCTTTGACTGATTACTAATTACATGCAATCTGATCATTGTCAAGGTCACAATCATTGGGAAACGCAATCTAGCTGCACTAACAACTCACAAACAGTTGTACAATTTATGTTCATTGAGTAAACAAACTTCCGCAGTGCAGGCTAGAAAAAGTAAGTGAATGTCTATTGGAAGTACCTGCACCTCAGCATTGATTACTAATTACATGTGGTCTGATCATTATCTAGGTCACAATTATGTTGGCCAAACAGTTGTACTGCTCATGCGTTTTATCGAGCTCACTGTACTCACAATGTGAGTACTTATTGCATTGTAGCACTGAGTACTGCTGTATGTACCAGGTAGTAATCATGTGACGAACAACTGCCAGATTCACACTTTGTGAAAAAGTGAAAAACAGCAAAAAAAAAAAAAAAAAAAAAAAGAGATGCAAAGTTTCTTCCAGAAAAATAATGAAGAAAAAGTTTATGGACATTCTGCTTCACCAGCAAGCCAGCAGACATTTCTTACAATCTGAGACTGGCTTGGGTTATGCAAATGTCCCATCCTATCCAGTCCCATGCTTGTCATTCATTGCTATCTGCAGTAACCTCTTCTAAATAAAGTCCTGGGTCGTCGTGATTTTCCTGCGTCAGTGCATTCAGTGTGGAAAAGGAGAGCGCCGCACTTCAGCACTGCAGTGGTTTGATGTAGAAGCAGGATTATTGCTAATCTCGCCATGGGACACACACTGCTGCGGAGTTAGCGGCACGGCCCAGATTACACGTTCCAGCGCTGATTGATCTGGAGAGGGATAAGAAGGGAAGCTAAGGTGCCAGAGGAACATAGTCCATCAAGGGTAAAGCACTGTCATACTTCTTACTTCCTCTATTTAATGAAGTGAATCTGGCTCCTCGGGGCCCCCAGAGTAAATGTCCAAAGTATGCCTTATGAAGATCTTCCCACAGTGTAATAAACGTCTGCTGTATATTACCAGTGTGACTGTCTGTCTGTCTGTCTGTCTATCTATCTATCTGTCTGTCTGTCTGTCTGTCTGTCTATCTGTCTGTCTGTCTGTCTGTCTATCTATCTATCTATCTACAGACAGTGTGTTGTAATGGTAACGTAAACAGATTATCTCTATATCTCTATCTATCTATCTATCTATCTATCTATCTATCTATCTATCTATCTGTCTGTCTGTCTATCTGTCTGTCTGTCTGTCTGTCTGCCTGCCTGCCTATCTATCTGTCTACCTACCTACATGTCTGTCTGTCTATCTATCTATCTATCTATCTATCTGTCTGTCTGTCTGTCTGTCTGTCTGTCTATCTATCTATCTGTCTGTCTGTCTGTCTGTCTGTCTGTCTGTCTGCCTGCCTGCCTATCTATCTGTCTACCTACCTACCTGTCTGTCTATCTATCTATCTATCTATCTATCTATCTATCTGTCTGTCTGTCTGTCTGTCTGTCTATCTATCTATCTATCTATCTATCTGTCTGTCTGTCTGTCTGTATATCTATCTATCTATCTATCTATCTATCTATCTATCTATCTATCTACAGACAGTGTGTTGTCATGGTAATGAAAACAGATTGTGTTCGCCAGTGATAGAGGGCTGTCCATCATGCACATCCATTAGAATATTAAGGCCACGCCCAGACCGTTCTCAGAGAGGTGTGAGGAGTGTATTTTGGTGATTTCTGAGGAGTGTTTGATCAGATGTCTGCTCTGTGCTCCCAGAGGCTTTAAATGAACATGCTAGCTGCACAGGCCTTCTGTTTGAGACCCCTCTCTCACCTTCAAGAAGACAAAAGGGCGATCATTTGGCTTACGTAGATCTGATTAAAGTCGTAGATGTATTGCAAATTGATGAGTAACAACTCCCACAGGGTGAAAAAATTTGATTTGCACTTATTAAGACATCATTGAGGAGTGTGTGTTCCACAATTAATGAGATGATGTGAAGATCATTATGGGAAATTAGCAGGTGAAACAGGTGGGTGCTATTAAGGGTATGGTATGCTGTGAAATGATGAGTCATGCAATTTGAAAAATATTGCATGCACACACACACACACACATACACACACACACACACACACACACACTGTGTACACATATAAACACACAGCAGAATTACATCATGGTTTTTATGCTGATGACTTCATGTCTGGACGCACTGAAAATGGCCCTTGAATCGATTGTAGTGTTTTTGCTGTTTCAGTAGAAATATGCACACAGTCCTCCACACTGGGTTTCACAGACACACACAAATACACACACACATACACACTGAAATAGGAACACTTTCATTTTTTTGCATATTTATTAAATAATAATATTTAATATATAATATATAATATAATAATAAAATCACTCTTTTTGTTTGTGTGTGAAGATGCAACGTGCATTACAGAAATATGGGAATATCATATGGATATGTAAGTGTATTCTGCTCATAACAGCACTGATGATGATGCTAATGGTGCAAAACACATTGTATGTCCAACTCTATATGTATGTCTGTCTGTCTGTCTATCTCTCTGTCTGTTTATTTATCTGTCTGTCCATTTATCATCTCTCTATCTATCTATCTGTCTGTCTGTCTGTCTGTCTGTCTATCTATCTATCTATCTATCTATCTATCTGTCTGTCTGTCTGTCTGTCTGTCTGTCTATCTATCTGTCTGTCTGTCTGTCTGTCTGTCTGTCTATCTGTCTATCTATCTGTTTGTCTATCTGTCTGTCAATATATCTATCTGTCCGTCCATCCGTCCGTCTTTCATGTATCTATTTTTCTCCATTATGTCACAGTAGGTCTCGCCAAGTAAGCTCTCCTATGTGCTAGACCATCAGGAGCTCTCCACCCTTGCACAAAGCTGCACCTTCACCACGAATTAGGAAGTAGTTGATTTCCAGTAAATGAGACCAAAACTATGATAAGAACACCCAAACCTCACTGTTCTACAGGTCCTGCTTCCTTATGTGTGGAGATATTACCTCTCTCTACTGGAGACACTTAACCTATGACACCCCACACTCACACACACATTCACGGCTGTGGAGAGCCACTTCACTCCAGTCTGCTATCAGCAGGGTCATCCTCGTCCAACCAAACTAATAACCTTTCATTTCCCTCCTTAATGCGTTTGAAGTGTCTTTGAGAAGATAAAGAAGCGCCCTCGGCTCACCTCTCTTTGGCTTCCCTTTCTTTGTAGACCTAAATAAATAAATATACATGTGAGAGGACGGGAGGACGTCCTTGCCATCACCTGAGAGCAGGAAGAGAGGGAGTCCGTTTGGGGGCTGCCCCTGCTTTAACCCCATCTCTGTTCACACTCCTCTTTCACCCGCGGGAGAAGCGTGTTGTTCAAAGGAGCTGGAGAGCCTCCTCTTTGTAGATTTAGCCATAAGATGCTTTGATGTGTCCATAAATTACAGGAAGTTACTGATTCTGAGTTAACTTCACTTACTGGCCACTTTATTGGAAACACCTACCCTGTTTTTCCACTCATTGGCCACCTTATTAGAAACACCAACCTTGAAAAGGGGAAGGGCAAAGAGAGGCGAGCAGAGGGTGCATCTTTTTTTGGAGGGACCACTTTATTGGAAACACCTAAATTGTGCTTCTACGTCCTGGCCACTTTTTTAGGAACACCAACCTTGAGCTTCCACTCACTGGCCACTTTATTGGAAACACCAACCTTGAAGAAGGGAAGGGCAAAGAGAGAGGCGAGCAGAGGCTGCATCTTTTTTTGGAGGGACCACTTTATTGGAAACACCTAAATTGTGCTTCTACGTCCTGGCCACTTTATTAGAAACACTGACTTTTGAGTACACACACTGGCCACTTTATTAGAAACACCTAAATTGTGCCGGAACTTTTTTAGGAACACTAATCTTGAGCTTCCACTGACTGGACACTTTATTGGAAACACCAACCTTTTTTTCCCACTCACTGGCCACTTTATTGGAAACACCAACACTGAGCTTTTACTCACAGGCCACTTTATTAGAAACACCTTACTTGTATTGTCACTCCTTGGACAGTTTATTAGAAACACCTAAATTGTGCCCACACTTTTTTAGGAACACTAATCTTGAGCTTCCACTCACTGGCCATTTTATTGGAAACACCAACTTTGAGCTTCCACTCACTAGACTTCTCCTGTACTGTACACCAGCAAGGTGGAGCTACACAGAAAGTGTTTCTGATAAATTGGCCAGGGAGTGTAACTGTGTTTTAGGGCTTACAGGAATGAAAGTCTTGATGACAAATGTATACATTTATACTAATATATATACACATTATATACTTTCTTCTGTATTAAAAAAAACTACAATAAGTAAGGACTGCGCTTCAGTTAAGACTCACTGGGGGGGCTTCTGGTGGGCTTCAGGTTGCTGGCTTACTCTCTAATCAGCCTTGATTTGCGAGTGATTGTTCTGCTGCTGTTTGAGACGCGTGGCTGTTTTGGGTACTTTCTGATTGAGGCTTTATTACACAGGACTGTGTTAAAAACGGTGTTTGCTGCCATACAATGAGGCCAATCAGAAAGTAATTATGACCTTGGTGTTGTGGGATTCGACGTCAGGAATTACATTAGCACTGATCTAAGGCGATCTATTGTCCGCAGTCTGAACGTCACGGTGGTGTTTCTGCTCCCGGTGTTAGAAACCAGTTAGAAATGATTCAGTCATTCAGTTTTTAATCTAATTGTATTTATATGCTCTTTCCCACAATGGAATTGTCCCTAAGCAGCTCAACAGGGATCTGTTATTTACTACTACTCTAACCCTTCGCTTGTTGACCATGACATGGCATTCAGTGCTGTGTACCAATCAGCCCAGTTTTAGTTAACAGAGTCGTACGGTCACAATGTTTGCTCCACAGTGTTTTTTACCCCCCACTTTCTCAATTATAAGCTTCCAGTCTCCAGGAATTTCTCGTTATTCTTGAGCAGGAGTGAGCGAAGGCGTCTTACGAACCACTCTGCTCCATATGCTCATGGTATGAAGTTCCCTGCGGAGTGCTACCACCAATCACCAATCAGTCCACCCATTTGTAGCTCCCCTGAGCACCGTCAATGCTCCCGACACTAGGAGGGTACGGACTTCACATACGTCTTCCCTGATTCATGCAAATCCAGCCACAACCTCTTTTCAAACTGCCACCGATACGGCAATACCGGGCAGCCGACACTCCGACCGGGCAGCCGACACCAACATTGTTTAATGGTGATGAGGAGCAAGAGCGGCATCTACCCACCAGTTGTGCTCTCTCAGACTCTGGCAACTGATGGCAAAGCGGCATGGCTCGGGATTTGAACTCATAACCCCTAGGCCATAGTGTGACCTGCGTTGACTTCTAGAAGAAATTCTGGCCTGGAAGCAAAGCAGTTTACATTCTCGTCCGTTCTGGCGAGAATTTCCTGTCTAGGTAAGGCGCTTCTGCCGATGTCTCCGGTTCAGGAGTGGCCTGATATCAGAAACATGGCAGTTGAAGCCCCTTACCTGGAGACATCTGTGTGTCGGGGTGTCTCTTGATGCACAGACTCAACCACAGTCCAAGTGCAAAGCTTATAAAGCCTGTCTAACCTGGTAACCGTAGCTATGAAACCATGCATTTATGGGCGGAGCTTGGATATGGCCGTACATGGCTGTACAAGCCTACAGAACCTACAGTACAAAGTGACCTGTATTAGAAAAAGCCTCATGACCTCCACACTACTCTCTCTCTCTCTCCTCTCTCTCTCTCTCTCTCTCTCTCTCGACTGCATTAATTGAATGCCGTTTTATCGTGGCCTGATTATGCTAATAGCTCCCCCTGGGGCAGGCCTTGGTGAATGTCCTTGTGATAAGGGCCAGAGGAGGAGGCAGTGTATCTGCCGTTGCCCAGGAGAGCACCCCCCAGAGGCCAAGCGGATATCACACTCACCGGAGCCGGATCACACCTTTAAGCCACATACAAGAGGGGGCTTTGGTTGTCAAGGGCAAGGTGAGGGGGGGCAGGGTGTGTGTGCCAAACACAGAGTGATCCACAGACACTGAGAAAGAGGGGAAGGGGAAGAAACAGCAGTGTGTGTATGTGTGTGTGTATTTGTGTGTGGAGGGGGGCCACTGGCCATAAGACGGGATCATCACAGGTGCCATGGAAACGCCCTCCACTATCCTTGATCAAAAAAGGAAAACATATTTCCCCAAATGCAGTGATCATGTGTGAATGTGTGTATGTGTGTGTGTGTGTGTGTGTGTGTGTGTGTGTGTGTGTGTGGGGAGGGGGGGGGGGGTTGAGAGAGAGAATGAACCAAAAAAAGAATGAAACGAAGGAGGAAGAAAGAAAGAAAAATGAAAGATGCAAGATGAAAGAAAGAAAGAAGAAAAATGAAAGATGAAAGAAAGGAAGAAAAAAGAAAGAAAGAAAGAAAGAACGAAGATGAAAGAAATACAAATAAAAAAAAGAAAAAGAAAAAAAAAAGAGAAGAAAGAAAGATGAAAGAAAATAGAAAGATTAAAGAATTAGAAGAAAGAAAGAAAGATGAAAGAAAGAAAAAAATAGAAAGATGAAAGAATTTTTAAAAGATGAAAGAAAGGGGAGGAAGGGAAGGAGAGGAGAGATGGAGGAGGAGAGATGCAGGGAGGGAAGGAGGCAGGTAGGGAGGAAAGGAGGACCTTGGGACATCATAGCAACCTTTCCTTTGATTAAGCACTGTGGGACACCATAGCAACCCTACTAGCAGCATCCTAACAACCACCTGCTTAAGCTGTGTAAAAAAAAATTCTTGTTAATATTGTTAACCCTTTAGACCTGATATAGGCCTCTGCCGGCCGCTTTAGAGATTGAGGCGAGGGAAGGAGATGGGTGACGGGTGGCAAGAAGGGATGTTGGGAAGGATGAATGGAGGGGGGAGGGATGGAGAGATGGAGGCAGGGATGAAGGGATGGTTAATTAAAAATCCAGGCTGCTGCTGAGATGGAAAATTCATTGGAGATTATCTCTGCTTTAAACGATGCACAGCTGAGCAGCACTGACCACACACTTCCTCTGGTTGTGTGTGAGACAACATGTGTGTGTGTGTGTAGACTGTCTTCATTCACACTGCTCAGGTGTATTTGCTCTGTGTGTCTCAGCTCAGCTCACTGTGGTATTGTTACATTTCTACAGTGCTATACTTTATATTACTGTCATCTGATTTACATGTATACAGCAACCTCTGAGCAACCACCCTGGGACATCATAGCAACCTCCAAGCAAACACCTAGGGACATCATAGCAACCTCTAAGCAACCATACTTGGACATCATAGCAACCACCAAGCAACCACATTTGGACATCATAGCAACATCCAAGCAACCACATTTGGACGTCATAGCAACCACTGAGCATCCATCTTGGGACATCATAGCAACCACCAAGCAACCACATTTGGACATCATAGCAACCTCCAAGCAACCACCTTGGGACATCATAGCAACCTCCAAGCAACCACCTTGGGACATCATAGCAACCTCCGAGCAACCACCTTGGGACATCATAGCAACCTCCGAGCAACCACCTTGGGACATCATACCAACTTCAAAAAACAACAACAAGGGACATCATAGCAACCTCCAAGCAACCACCTTGGGACATCATGACAACCTCTGAGCAACCACACTTGGACATCATAGCAACCTCCAAACCACCACCCTGAGACATCATAGCAACCTCAGAGCAACCACCTTGGGACATCATGACAACCTTCAAGCAACCACCTTGGGACATCATAGCAACTTCCTAGCAACATCCTCAGGGCATCATGACAACCTCTGAACAACCACCTTGGGACATCATGAGAACCTCCAAGCAACCACCTTGGGACATCATAGCAACCTCTGAGCAACCACCCTGGTACATCATAGCAACTTCCTAGCAACTACCCTGGGACATCATTGCAACCTCATAGAATCCACCTTGGGACATCATAGCAACCTCAGAGCAACCACCCTGGGACATCTTTGCAACCTCATAGAATCCACCTTGGGACATCATAGCAACCTCCTAGCAACAATACTTGGAACATCATGAAAACCCTAGAGCAACCACCCTGTTCACGGTTTGTCACTGCCATGTACTGAACTCTCATGAGGAAATGCAGTTTTCCATTCTGGGGTCCCTTTAAAGCCCACGAGAGTGCTCTAGTCTAGAGTTCTGTTGAAAAACAGCAGGTCAGTGAAGGGAGAGTAAAAAGTAATAAATGGATGAAGGAATGCATGAGTGAGTGTGTAAGAGAAGAGTCAATGATCAATACATCAATAAAGCAATCAATACAATGGATCAATCCAAATTTGAGGAAGAATGTAATGAATATAAAGCGAAGTCAGAAAATGGAATACTGACTCCTGCTTTCAGGAGGGCATCAGATCCCTTCAAATGAGTAGAGAGAGCGAGAGAGACTGAATGAGACTGAGAGAGAGAGAGAGAGAGAGAGAGAGAGAGAGCATGAGTACCGGAGGAAGGTCATAAAAGAGGCTTGTTAAGGAATTTTACTTCCGTCTCCCTTTAAGCTCTTTCCTATAGAGCCCAGCAGCTCCACCTACTTCCATCAGTAAACGCAGTGTGTGTGTGTGTGTGTGTGTGTGTGTGTGTGTGTGCACGCTCTCTGCAGTGCATGCAGTTATGAAAATGCATGCAGTGTTCTCAGTGTGCATTACAACCAAGAAGTGTCCATCAAAGCCACAAGCCATGTTCAAACGATCTGCCCACAGTGTGCATATCATCATACCTGGAATTCCAGGGCCGTTCCCACTAGGAAGCTCGATCCATTAGCCAGAGGTCAGGCTGTTGTGTTCGTGAGCATATATTGATGCCCATTGTACTGTGACCCTTTTAGATAATGCACCATGGACCAGGCCGGTCTCCGCCCACTCATGTGACCCTTGGACCTGTAGTTCGAAAAACAATCTCTAGTCATTTCTGCGATGGTTCGGCTTCAAAGCAATTCACTCTAAATCCATAAGATTAGCACTACCTGCCTAATATTGAGTAGCAGCAGCTCTGACCACTGGAGGCATGGACTCCACATGACCTCTGAAGGTGTCCTGTGGTATCTGGCACCAAGATTCTAGCAGCGGTAAACCTTACGGAGCCTCGCTGATCACATCCTACATAAATAAAACTAAGTCGTGGCCACAACTTAGTAAGTTGTTGGTATGGGATAATTATGTCATCTCCACCACTTAGGAATGTGAAAAAAGTCGTGGCCAAGACTTAGTAGGGCGTGGGAACAAGATCCTAAGTCATGGCCACTACTTAGTAAGACGAGATCTTGTTCCCACATCTTACTAAGTGGCGGCCATGACTTAAATTTCGCATTCCCACACCTTACTAAGCAGTGGCCACAGCTTCTTTTTCACCTTCCCACACCTTACTAAGTGGTGGCCATGACTTAATTTTAGCATTCCCACACCTTACTAAGCAGTGGCCACGGCTTCTTTTTCACCTTCCCACACCTTACTAAGTGGTGGCCATGACTTAATTTTAGCATTCCCACACCTTACTAAGCAGTGGCCACGGCTTCTTTTTCACCTTCCCACACCTTACTAAGTGGTGGCCATGACTTAATTTTCGCATTCCCACACCTTACTAAGCAGTGGCCACAGCTTCTTTTTCACTTTCCCACACCTTACTAAGTGGTGGCCATGACTTAATTTTCTCATTCCCACACCTTACTAAGCAGTGGCTACGGCTTCTTTTTCACCTTCCCACACCTTACTAAGTGGTGGCCATGACTTAATCTTCGCGTTCCCTCGCTTTACTAAGAACGTTTTTATGTTCTGTGTTTGCCCCTTATATGGATGCCCACCAGGGTCCCACCGGGGTCAGTGATTGGACCAGGAGGGGTTAAACTTGGGCCCCATCTAGGTTGCACACTTAGGTGGGATTAGGTGGGCTGTCACAATAGGACTGACAAGTGGGTCCCAGTAACAACACACGTACAAACCCGCTCAGATCCACCCATGTGAGCCCTTCATGAGCATGTTGGCTGGGTCATTTGTTCCCCTCCACAGCTCAATGCCGGGGGGGCTTTATACCGCTCTAGTCTACGTCTGGCATTAGGCCTAGTGCTGATAGGTTCATGTTTATCTGCTCCAGAGAGTCCTATTCTATTGGCAGTACTTTAGAGACTACAGGGACTAGACTAGCTGTGTTTGTGTGTGTGCAGTTGCACATGGATGCATTTAGCTGAAAAGCTAAGGTTTCCAATCGTTTAGCTTCAGAGCCATCACACCTACTCTCATACGCTTTACCAATATAGGTCCCGATCCCCCGTCTCAGCGTCTTATAAAGAACATCGACTCCATCAAGGTCCACTCAGCTGCCAGAAACACTCTTTATTTCTGTAAGTGGCCTGGCCATGGGCTATCTGCTGCCACAGTGCTGACCTGTTGACCCCTGTTCCCTGCTTGTTCATTACTAGGGCCACTTACCATAAAAAGGGATTGGCGTTGTAGAAAGGTGCTGTTGGAAAGGCGGCGGTGGAATGGGATTTATTGTTCTTTCCTCCTCTGGGAGTCCCTCTCTGATTCACCTGACGATAAGAATCAGTGCAGTGATTGAAGGGCAAAGGAGACGACCCAGACCTCATTTAACGTATTTTAAGTAGCCTTGCACTTTCAGGCTCTGAAGTCTGAGACCACCAATGAAATTGCTTCTATTTTGCATTTTCTACCATTGAAATAAACGAGAATTTCTTAGTATTTGGTGATTTGTCTCTTTTATGCCTCCACAGAAGCTCTATGGACTCCACAAGCGTGTTTAGGGCCTGTTTACACCTTGCACTGGCATGCATTTTGTATACTATCTGGATCCACTTTGATCGGATTCTGTTTACACTTGTTATTAAAATGCGTTCCCAGTGAGACCCAATGAGATCCGATTTTACTTTCCCACATAAAAACCAAGAACAGCTCCACCTACATCCTTCCCGCTTTCCTTTCTGTAAAAAAACATCTAATTTATCTAAATCGTCCTGCAAAATCTTCAGAGCAGTGAGGGTTCTGCAACACTGTGGAATAAAACATGGTTCCAGCATTCCGATAACGTCTCTAATGGAAAATGCACCAATTCATTTTTGCCACCAGATTTCCGCTCGCCTGATGGATTCTGATCCCAGGAAATTAGGTCCTCAAATCTGGACCTAGAATCCAGACTTTTCCCTTGGTAATTCGTGGTAGCTGTGACACTACATGGCACCGATCCCATAACTTCCAGCATAAACAAAATCCAGGACAGTGGAACCTGGATTCGAGGTCCAGATTTGGAGACCAGGGTTCTATGGCATTGCTCAAAGCACCATCTGAAGCACCTTCATTTCTACGAGTGTGGCCCAGGCTATAAAGCATACATTATGCAGTCCGTGGAGAAGGTGGTAAATGCAGTGGGAGTAGGGAGGGAATTCGTGCCAGCATGAACCTGGAGAGAAGTCCCATAGAGAGAAGGGGGGAGGGAGGGCGGACTGGAGATAGTGTTATCTTTTTTTGTAGGGCAGCCGTTACATTTAGCGAGATGCTATCTCTCGCTGTCAGGGTTGTTCCGCAGCGATTTATGGCATAGCGTCATGTGTTAGCGGCGCCGCAGATAAAAACGGAAAATACAGTCGTCCGCCTCCCCTGGGTTTTCTCAGAAACCGTTTACTCCATTAAACGGTACTTACACACGCTACGTGGCCAAAAGTATCTGGACACCTTGTCTGCGAACTGCGAATTCAACTTTTTTAGGGTTCACCCGTTGCCGATTCTGCTGTGTTCAGCTGCATAGCTGGATATAGCTTGAATGACCCCCATAGAAAAGCACTGCCAATGGAATGGGACACTCTGGAGCGGCTGTGCATGAGCTAAAGGTCAAGCATTAGCTAGAATGGGATAAAGCCCACCAGCATTGGGCTGTGGAGCGGTGGAGTGATGGAGTGGCAGAACTAATCATCCAACATCAGAACATGACCTCACTAATGTGCACATGACTGAATGCAATCAAATCCTGGCTGCAATGCTCAAGACGTTTGTGGAGAAGCCTTCCGAGAAGAGCACTACAGCGAGACACATTGGATGAGGAGGTGTCTACAAACGTCTGCCCATACAGTGCATATAGTGGCTCCAGGAAGTGAAAATGTACACTACATGTCCAAATGTTTGCGGACACTCATTCTAATAAAAGCATTCAGCTACTTTAAGCTGCGCCCATTGCTGATACAGATGTGCAAATGCACACACAGACACACAGCTTGTCTAGTCCCTGTGGAGAAGTACTGCCAGTAGAAAAGGGCTCTCCACAGCAGCAGATAAACATGAACCTATTGGCACCATGCTGCCTAATAATACCAGGCGTGGGCTAGAAGGGTATGAAGCCCCCCCAACACTGAGCTGTGGAGCAGTGGAACTGCTATGGTGATAGTTGGTGCTCCATCCTGACCTCATTAATGCTCTCTCCAAGTTCTAGTAGAAAGCCTTCTTCCTCTGGACAGTAGAGACAGTTACTCCAACACAAGCAGGAGGAATGAATGAGCAGGTGTCCCAATACTTTTGTCCATATAGTGTATGTGCGTGTGTTTATAGTTTATGTGTGTGTGTGATGGTTTTCGAGACAGGAAAAGCAAACGTGGGTGTG